>NW_024885211.1:421065-480253 GCF_019232065.1 Centrocercus urophasianus | reverse complement strand
TGGGAAGGGAAGGGAAGGGAAGGGAAGGGAAGGGAAGGGAAGGGAAGGGAAGGGAAGGGAAGGGAAGGGAAGGGAAGGGAAGGGAAGGGAAGGGAAGTGATCCAGGAGCTGCAGTCTGCTCCCTTAGCACACTGCTTTGAAATCATGGAACACATTTTGCTCTGTGTTGTCGCCAAGTCTCAAGACAGAGATATGTATATTTGTATATGTGTATGTGTACCCATTTTCATTCACACATTGCTGCAAATCTTGTGAGTTTTTCTGCATGTGAACTCCCTCAATCCCATTGCCCGTAGCTCCCATCACATTTCTAAAACCCAAACCTCCTCACTGGAGCCATAAAAGTAGCAAACAAAATAGTGAGCTTTCAAACAGAAAGGTTACAAGCATCAGGTTATGTGCTGTGCAATGTTATCAAGCAGTTTCCAGACAGAATTTTTCCCCTCTAATATTATCCCAGACCTGGAGTTGGCCACCTCTCTTCTGCTTTTTGTTTCTGCTGCTCTTTCTCCTCAAATAAATTATCACATAAATGTCTCTGAGCACATCTTGAGCTTCCTGTACCTGAAACAGGTTTTTTTTTTTTCTTTTTTTCGCTCCTGTGAAGCCAGCAGGTTTAATTAATACCGGAAATATTGACTTAGTGCTAAGAGAAACATTATCATTAAATTAGAATCCTGGGGGTAGCGGTGCCAGCTGTGGGATGAGAAAGACAGAGTGGGGAAGGGGAAAGGAAGGAGAATGGCAGGGAAAAGTCTTTGGGGTGAGCAACCAGGGCTGCAGCCCACGGAGCCACTGGGAATCCGTGTGCAGGGGGCAAAAACAGGGGCAAATCCAGGAAAAGCTGCAGAGAAAAAATGAAAAGGCAACGGTAGGATAGAAGTTGAAGGTTGAAGGAAAGAGAGAAAAAGAGGGAAAGAAAGGAAGAGGAAAAAAAGAAGAGGAAAAAGGAAGAGGGGAAAAGAAGAGGAATAAAAAGAAGAGGAAAGAAGAAGAGGGAAAAAGATGAAGGAGAGAAAAGGAGAGACAAAAGAAGAGGAAAAAGGAAGGAGAGAAAAAAAGAAGGAGATATAAAAGAAGAACTGGGGGGAAAAATAAAAAGGGGAAAAGAAGAAGGAGAAAAGAATAAGAAGAAAAGAAGATGGGGAAAAAGAAGCAGGGAAAAAAAAGAAAGAGAAAAAAGAAAAAAAAAGAGAAAAGAAGGAGGAAAAAAAGGAGAAAAAAAGATGGGGGAAAATAAGGGGGAAGAAAGAAGAAATGGAAAATAATGAGAAAAAAAGAGGAAAAAAGAAGGAGAAAAAATAAGACTAAAAAAAAAAGAGAAAAAAAAAGGAGAAAAGAAAGAGAAGGAGAAAAAAAAGAGAGAGAAAAAAGAGAGAAAAAAGAGAAGAAAAGAAAGAGAAGAGGAAAAAGGTATTTTAAGATACCAGACTTTGCATTGCCAGGTTCTTCATCATTTGAAGAGGTGAAAATTGCGAGCTCCTCTGAAAAGTGCTTTATTCAGACTGAGCTTTTTATCACCTGTACTTCTTGTGTTTGTAGGAAATTGCATGGGCTGAGAAGTGAGAAGTGTGCAAGTGCTTTGGAAGAAAGGAAAGGGCAAATGCAACAAATAGAAGATCTGCCAATCTCTTTAGAGGTATGAAAATGATGAGTGCATGTAGTCAGATGCAGCTTGCAAATGGCTCAGCACAACTGAGGCCAAATAGGTAACAAATGTGATGCTGCTCTCACTGTTTCCATTGCTGGAGTCCCAAGGAAAGCAGTAGGAAGGAAGAGGAGACAGCAAAGTTTCCAAATGAACACAGTAACTGAGCTCCATCCTTTCTCCCTTCATTATTTTTTTTTACGTCAACTGTTTGGAACGGACCAGCTGAAATAGGAGGTGGAGGATAAAAGCTTGAGTCATTAAATCAGTTGAAATATTGTCATAAGATTGCCCCTGAAATCACGCTTTTGAGAGCACCACAGCAGAGAGACAATCCAGATTAATTAATGTATCAATCACGAGATCACCCAGACTCAATGCTCCCTGCCATCGCACAGCCTGTGTTGGGCAGAAATGCAGCTCCAGCATCAATCTCTGGGATGGAAAGCTTCACAAATCCTAAGCTCGTGCTTTGCTTAACAAAACACTGCTTGGATGTGCATGGCTCTCACTGCTCACTCTTCTCACCCTTGTGCTGGGTGAGGAAATGCTCATTCCACTGCTGCTCCCCTCCAGTCGCCTTTGTGTGCAGAAGCAATTGGGGGTGTTTGCCTCAAACCTCAGGAGATGCAATAGGAACCTGCTTTAACCTGCTTGCTGATTTTGCAGCTGAAGCAGGAGAATGATGTTAGGATGAAAATGAACAACAGATGATAGGATTGAACGTATACATATATATAATTTAAACTTCTTTTACTGTGCCTTTTGGACAAAATTATTCCAGGCTTAAAGCATGAATGGCCATGTAACCCAGGGTAGGTATTATACTTCAGCCTGACAAGATGTTTGGGGCCTTTTCTCCGGCACAATTTCCCCAAAATCACATCATTGCTGCATGAGCTCTCCCTACAAACAGACAGCAATCCCATTCCTAGAATTTTGGAGAGACAAATCTACCAAGCAGCTGATACCACCGTGACAAACCGCTGCTTTTTTTGAGGTAACACAGCCTTTCTCTCTCCATTACCTCCCCCAAAACCATAAAAACCCTCACACTGGTTTCCTGCAAATCCAGGCCTTTTAAACCAGACTAATTTGCCATAGGGGATTACAGCAAAACGCAAGTTAATGTTTCCTGACGTTTTGTCCAATACCTAATGTCTTTTAATACAGCTCTTTAACCACACAGCTCTTTAGCTTTCATTTCAAGGAGATCATCTTTCCCTCCCAGGTTCACTGCCTCGATTAGCCCAAGCTTTACACTTTTTTCTGTTCTTTTATTCCTTCAGGATGCTGAGAAAACTATTAAATTGACAGATGGACCCAGAGAGCCCATCTCTGGGCTTGGCATTTCCTCTCCAGCTCAGCCCCAGCCCCTTGCAGGTGGAGTGCAGCCCTCCAGGACCCAGTTCCCCCTCCTTCCTGCTCATGCTCCATCTCTCTGTGTGTTTACTCCTTTGCTTACCACTCACGTGCCCACTTTGGCATTTCTTCAGCCACCATCTTTATGCATGGTGGAGCAGACAACTTCACCCTCAATACCTGTAAACCAACAGCTGCAATAAATCGGGACAGCAGCTCTCAGTACATGCCTACAGACATACGAGTCTGATACTGAACCCAGATCTTCTTATGTAGATATATCCTTATGTAGATCCCTTGCATAGATCCCAACCCATGCCACCATGCTCACTACTGCATCCCTCAGTGTCACATCCTCATGGTTCTTGAACACCTCCAGGGACAGTGACTCCACCACCCCCTTGGGCAGCCGTGCCAATGGCTCACACAACTCTTTATGAGAAGAAATTATTCCTAATATCCAACCTGAGCCTCCCCTGGTGCAACACAAAGCCATCACCTCCCATCCTATCTCTGTTACGTTGGAGCAGAGGCAGAACCCCCTCTCAATTCAATCCCCTTTCAGGGCACTGTAGAGAGCCATGAGGTCTCCCCCTGAGCCTTCTCTTCTCCCAGCTGAACCATCCCAGTTCCTTCAGCCTCTCCTCATAAAATTTGTGCTCTAGACCCTCCACGGCTTCAATGTCCTTCTCTGGACACACTCCAGCACCTCAAATCTTATTTCTGCCAGGCTGGAATAAGAACTGTGACCCAATAGCTACAAAATGCCTCTGAAAATGCACTTCAGAGCTTCTGGGTGCTAGGACCCAGTTCTGTAATCCTTTGACCCACCAAAACCACCCAGATAGTGAGGCAAGGCTCAGGATAGGCCCAGCCTCTTTTTGGGAGCCCTTCTTCTCCCCATTCCCTGCACGTGGTGTTGCAGTTTTGCAGACTCACAAAAGCAGACATAAGAGAGCAAAGAATCAGCAACAATCTTTCCTTGGAGTGCGATGTCTTCCACGTGGCAGAGGATGACTTCCTAATGGAATATTGAACTGTCTCCAGGAGCATCTGCCGTGCCAACAAGCACAATCTCACATCAGCACCAGTGTATTTATTGTGGGTCTTTGCTGATACAGAAGCCTCAGCTGGCCCAGGTTTGTTTTTCACCTCTATTTCTGAGCTTCTTGCTGCAGTGGGTTTGAAGCCTATCACACCCATCCATCCTATATTTCCCGCCCAGCCTGGGGTCTGGCAGAAGAGATGTTGATTCTGTGGAGGTTAAAGGTGGCTGCCTCATCCAACAAATGGGCTCTGGCAAGAGGGGAAGGCTGTTGTTTTTGCTTCCTGAAGTGTCAGGAAGATGTAGAGGGCAAACAAGCCCCCGCTGGGCCGCTGAGTGACAGCAGCAGCTGCAGGGAGTGCTGGGGCAGTGAGGGACCGGGGGGTTCCCACATTTGGGGAGGGTCTGCCATCTCCTTTTCCCACATCTGAAGTCAGAGGAACAACAACAGAGAGCTCTGTGGGGAAAATGGGGTCCGGGTGGTTGAACCGGGGGTGCAAAGCGATGTGCGAGAACTGAACTGTGCGTCACGGTCAGAGCCCTGCTGGGGTCCCATGGGAACCTGAACCTTCCCCTGGATAAAAGGAGCAATACATCGACTGATAATCCTCCCTTCCCTTCTGTTTCCCTTAATATACGTGCACGGACATAAATGAGAAGTAGGTAGTTGTTTAATTAGCTGGAACTGGGAGCAGGGCTGAAAAACACAGACCTAGGCTGGAGCTCATGCAAATCTCTACTACCCAGCATGACTTTGGTGGGTGAACACAAATGAAATATTCTGCATTGGCAAAACCACTCTGGGCTCTAGCCTGGATCCTGCTGGTGCCCAAAATATCCACACATCCTTTGCCACCTGGCCTTCCAGACAGAGCAATCTGTGCTCTTTCCTCCTGCCAGGCAGTGGGAAACGTGTTTGAATGTTTGCTCTCTGAACAGGTTGAATTATGCAGGAGAGCCCTTCCTGGAGGATGAATTGTGTTTGGCATTTTGCAAGAAAGTCACATTAATGTGAAGGTAAAAGGTGATGTTCTTGATCAGAAAGATCTGGGCTAAGCCCACCTGATTGCTTGGAAAAGCCCAAGCTATAACCCAGCAGGGATTGGGACGAGCACACCTCTCCTTCCATTTGATTCCTCTAAATGTCACAGCGCTGAATTATACAGAAGCCAAATAAAAGTAGCACTTAAAGCCATGGGAAAAAAAGAAAAAGAAAAAGAAAAAAATGGAGGCTCTGTGCCCATCTGGTAAATCCCTCTGTGATTATGAGAGCACAAACCCAGCCCAAATGGTGGGAGAAGGGGAAAGAGATGGACCTGTAGAGAGGCACAGCAAAGCAACGGAGAAGGTCGCAAGCAGATTACAGAAACACAGCACACGTGGCTGTGTAAATCACCCCTAAAAACACACAAACCGTTGCAGCAACCCCACTGCAGCTCTGCAGTGATATTTGGGGTGTTCCCAGGTGCCACCTCTCCATGTCAAAGGGATGGAGAGCAGATTCCCTGCTAACACCCACGCAGCAGCAGCAGATCTGGGGTCTGCGGATCTGCTTTGTGTTAAAAAGAACCATAAAACTTTCAACAAAAGATGAAAAACACGTCTCACATTGGCACAAAGGCAGATTTCCTTGTAAGAAGGAGTGGCATACGGAGAACTCCCTGGAAAGCAGGACAGAGAAAGAATAACTGCCACCGGCAGTAACCATCAGCAAAGACAAGTGTTACAAAGCTAAAAGAACAAAAATCCCTCAAAACTGTGCACGTTCACACAAGTCACCTAAAAATATATTACAACCTGGTCTTAAATCATAAATAATCAGTGAAGCACTTTCTTACTTTTATTTCCCACTTTGCTTCTTGGATTCTGGCATCTGTTGAATTCCGTATTAAGGCTTTTTCCAACCCCAAGACTCAGGGAATTTTGTTAACAGTGCAATAAAAATAACTTCATAGTGTCACAGGGAAACATTAAAGCCTTTTTTTGTGTGTGTGCATGTGTGCTGCTCTTTACCCCCCTCTCTCCCCCCCCCCAACCACCTTTTTTGGGGGGGAAAAGAAAAAAATACAGACATTGTTTCTTTAAAAGTCTCCATCTGCAAATCCCATTAGATGTGCATATAAGGTTTCGGATGATTAATAGGTGCTGCTTTGCTTTGGTTGGAGGGAGCGGGTGTGTGTACGTTAACCCCTCCCTCCCCTCTCTCACATTTCACTTCACAAAGTTGTCACTCTCTCCCCAACACAGTATTTAAAAAGTGTTTCCCTCATGTCCAGCACTTCACAAGGACTCCAGCATCAGCCTTGGGACCCCGTTTGGGGCGATCTCCTCCTCCATCCATTTGGGACAATGAAGATCTCGAGAAGAGTTTTCCAACTAACAAACCTCCAACCGCACAAACCCCCCAGCCAAAGTGTCGCTTAGGGAGGAAATCTGGGCTGTCAAATTTGGAAACATTTCCCCTCCTCTCTTCTCCTGCTTGAGGAACCCAAGTGACGAGCACGGGACAAGGATGGACCCCACCGGCGGCAGCTGCATGCGCAGCCCCCAACCCCCAGCCCCACTCTGGGGTTGCCTGCGGGGTGCTGATGTCCCTACAGCCCCGGGGTTGGGTCACTGCCCCCCGACCCCTTTTTCCTTCCACCCCAAGGCGGATTTTGCTGCTTATTCCGAATTCTCAGCCTCCTGCTTGCTGAGCGCTGCCCACTGCGTCCCAACCGAGGAGCAGCCCCCAGTCTTCCGTCCGCACTCTGAGTGGCAGCAAGCAACGACAGAGGCCCGGAGACTGCTGAGCCCAGGGCTGGCGTTGGCCTCTGGGGACTCAGAGAATCCGAACCTCGTGAGCACAGCAGCGGGTGTCAGAGAAGATTACGAGGTGCCGGTAAACAGCGCGATGGAGACGGAGAGAAAGGCATCCAAAAGGAAAAAGGAACATTCAGGTAGGTGGCGTGGAAGTGGGGGCGTGGGGTGGGATGGGGAGAGCGTCTCTAGGAGTAGGAGTAAAGCTACTGGAGAAAAATGGATGGATGGATGGATGGATGGATGGATGGATGGATGGATGGATGGATGGATGGGGAAAAGATTTTGTAATTCTTGACTGAGGAAAACTATACAGTATCTCAATGGAAATGAAGTTGCTTGTCCTTTGATGACCTTTGGCATTTGGGTTCTGCTCCTTATTAGCTGAACCCGTCCCTTTTAGGCAGCAGCAGGGTGCCAACTCAGTGCCACGCTGTGCTCAGAGCCCTAGGATGGTAGTTCCACTCCACTGCTGCTGTCCAAGGGTGACAGAATGGGGATCAAAGGGCTAAGATCCCACCAGCTGCCCCTGTTAGCTGGGAATGCCACCCTGAGGTTTTGAACTGCCCACCAGCACAATGCCCAGCAACGTGGAAAACAATCACAGTTTTCATTGTGCCATCCTTGCCAACAAACCACCTTCATCCTGCAGTACAGCGTTCAAGAATTTCAGACAGATGACATCTGGTTCGTTACTATTTCGATTCTCCAGATATGTGAAAAATGCATAACAGTGCTTTCTCCTAGAGAATCTGTTAAGATTCAGATGCTTACATGCATATATTTGCTACAGTATTCATTTGCAAACCGCAGAATGTTGAGAAGTAGGGGGTATTTTCCAGCATCCCCACTTTACGGTTTGAGAGCCAAGACATGGAAATGTTTCTCAGACGTAGAAAAGATCAAAATGCTCTTAAATCCTTAAAACTTTCTTTAAAGCACTGATAGATTCAGAGCAGCTACAGAAAGGCTTCGCTTTGGGATAGCAATGGGGGTATCTGCAGTAAGACCTCACGTGTGAGCACACGCATCCCTTTCTCTTCCTTACCAGCATCCATTATTTAGATGCCATTTTCAGCCCTGGTGTCCAAGGCACAGCAGTGAGCTGGAGATGTCAGCTGATTCTGGGGGAGTCTTGGGGGCCACAGCCATCAGTATTCACCCCTCTATTCGATGCTGCACAGTTTAGCAAACCATTTATAGAAAGCTCTTTGTAATTACAGCATTAAAGAGGCTGGAAGGTGTTGTAATGAATTTGGGTTTAATACATCTTTTGTTTACTACCAAGTGAAGACCTAGCAACACTGCTCAAGCAGTAAGGAAACTCCAACCTACAACCCTAAACCAAATCAGCCTTTAAAACCATAAGATAAGCACTGAAAGTTTTGGGATGCCCACTGGGTGGAGGTTGAGCCTCTCAAGAAACACCTCCCTCTGATTTTACATTGAATGTTGTTGAGAATGGCCAACTTGAGATGGGCAGTTTGGATACCCCAACTTCATCCATACGTATAGCTGAAGAATAAGGCATGAGCTGAAGGATAAGGCAGCAAGAAATGGAATAGAAATATGTAATTATATATAATGAAATAGTGATTCGGACAATTTTGCTCAGTCATGACATTGGATAAAGAAGGTGCTCCATGCTTGCAAGTCCCATTAACAGCCACAATGGCATAAACAGCAGCACATAAAGGCAGGTAGCAACTGAAAACCTGAGCAAGAAATGCATAGGGAAGTCCCTCAGCAATTTAAAGTGATCTGGGGGCAGAGCTCCATCTGTCACCACCCCGAGTGCTCCACTCCATGAGGTGCCCACTGAAGTTACTTCTGGTTATTACTTTGTCGTCGGCTGCCAAACGAATCAGCTCCCCATGAAGTCACTTCACTTGGCCAACGTTTCCCAGAGCTTTCAGGATTTTACGCCCCGTGTGATGGCAAAATCCATCTTACTACTTGATTTGCAATAAATCTGCCCTCAAACTCTTTGCTAGGGGGAGAAAGCAACAGTATGCAGATACTTCAGATTTTTATTACGCCTTCTGCTGAGGGAAAAGCTGCACTGACAGTGGTTTGCAGAACAGCAAACACCAGGTGCCTCCACCAGGCCCGTGGATCACTGCAGTGACCAAACATCCTGCGTTACTATTGGTGACTCCCATGCTTGAGCTTAAGCTGCTCTGAGGGATAGGAGCCCCCCTCTGCAATGCCCAAATCCTGCACTGTGTGGTCCTTGCATCTTCCCTAAGGCAGTTTGCCAGCTAACTGTAAGCCTGTGCGCCACACATCCCCTAACAACACCAAGTGGGGCACTGCCTGCTCTGTTCCCAGAGCCTATTTCAGATGATTTACATTGTTTGGAGATGAAGAGCAGTGACATCCTCACAGTGACATCCTCAGTGCCATTTGCCCAATGGTTTCTGCTCAGCTTAGAAGCAGCTGAACGCCTTCAGGACTGAGTGCTGAGTCAGGGAATGCCACTTCCCCAGCATTGCTCATTTTCCCATGCTCTCCCTCCTCCCAATGCACCCAGGCTAAATGCTAGCCTAGGATGCTCACTCAGCAGCCTTCCCTTCCCCCTTCCCCCTGCACCATGCACTCATACTGCATCACGCACTGTGCTCACTGCAAAATGCTCCCTTTGCCTTCAGTTTGCAGCCAAAATCAGGGGAGCAGCAATGTGCATGCATGGAGTGAAATGCACAGGGAAGGAAACTATCGAGAGTGCTGAGTGGATGCAGTGAGAGCTTCCTTCCTCCTGCTGCTCACTTTGGCCTGTCCTCCTGCAGTTCAAGTGATGCACCCTATCCCAACTTCACCCCTCGAAGCAAAGGCTGACAGTGCTGAGCCCAAGGGGACACAACATGCTTTGACATCTCTGTAGGGCACACACTCACACAGGTCAATGTAACTGCAAACTGCATGCCTGCTTGCCTCTTAGAAAGCCAGCCCTCCAGCAGCAAGGCAGAAGGCAGCAGCAGGTCGCGGAAGGAGAGGACAGCATTCACCAAGGAGCAGCTGAGGGAGCTGGAGGCAGAATTTGCCCATCACAATTACCTGACAAGGCTCAGGAGATATGAGATCGCCGTGAACTTGGACCTCACTGAGAGACAGGTACTCAAACCCCATCCCCTGCTGTTTCTCCCTAACGCTGTAACGCTCCAGGCTGTGCTTCTGCAGTGGCACAGAGGTCTGTCACTCTGCAGGATGTTGTTTTGAGGGCACGGCAGTGTTGGGTTGGTTGGAATCAGTGATCTTAGTGGTCTTTTCCAACCTCTCAATTCTCTGATTTCAACATGAAACCTCCACATTCTTTTAAAAGACATTTGCTAAAAATCTCTGTAAGCAGTTAATATCTGGAATTCTGCTTCTCTAAACAAACAAAAAAAGCCATCTGGGACACCTCCTGAGCCATTTGTACAAAGCTTATAGATAGAATCTGGATGCTACCAGCCTCCAATTATCATGAGGTTATTGGAATGACACATTTGATACACGTGCTATTCCTGGGCCAGGCAGCTTTGTGTGGTGATGAGGGAAGAAAAAAACGCTGTTTTATGGGGGCAAAAATTTGTCCTCTCACTGTGACCTCATTCAGAGTTTCCTAATCAAAGTTCAGTGGGTAGAGTAGGAATTGCTCAGTTAAGTGAAGCTAATTAAAAATCCTGACGGATCAGACTGGATGGAGTGGTTGTCAGATGGCATTTGGGTGCACTGTGCCTGTTGGATTGCCATGGACACCTGATGGATTCCAGGCAAAGCACTGTGCTACCCTTGCTGGTCTCTGAAAATCTGCCTGGAGTATCTTCATTGGATAGGGAGCACTTAAACCTGAGAGCTTCCTTCTGTTTTTTTTTTCTCTAGAATTCCACAAAATACATCTATTGACACACAGATATCAGCCTGCTGGAGGCAATAACTCATTATGTCCTTTTCATCCTCCAGGTCAAAGTGTGGTTCCAGAACAGAAGGATGAAGTGGAAACGCGTTAAGGGTGGGCAACCGGTGTCCCCCCCTGAGCCTGATGCAGAGGATGCTGATTCCACCACATCCCCCAGCTCTGAGTAGTGCCATAAAGAGATGCTTGGAGAGGGTGTGACACTGCAGAAGGACACTGCAGCCCCATATGGTGGCCCTGTGGGGCACAGACTGAGAGGTGTGCAGTGCCGGAGCTGGCGGAGGAAAATGGAAAGCACAAAATAAGGCAATGGAGAGCAAGACTTTGAGCTTTGTGTGAATGGAACTCTCTTACTGCCATAGGGCTACCTTCACAAAAAGGAGCCCAAAAAGAAAAAGAAAAAAACCACTGTATGTATACCAGGAATAATATTGTTCAGGCTCCCAAATGCTCTGAAAATGTGAGTTATCAGCTAGAAAGAGGCCAGAGGGTGATTACACAGCTCTGTTCACCTCCAGCCTTTCCCTGGTCGCTTTTGCTCATCCTCCACTTGGACTTGGGCTCTGAGAATCACTGAGGTTGGAATAGACCTCTCAGATCCCCAAGTCCAACCCCAACCCATCCCTCCGTGCCCACTGACCGTGTCCCCAAGTGCCACATCCCCACATGGGGAGGAGCACCTCCAGGGATGGGAGCACCTCACCCCCTGGGCAGCTGTGCCAATACCCAACCTCTCTTCCTGAGAACAATTTTCTCCTCACATCCACACTCAAAGCAGCCCTTACCAAACAGCCCATGCCTCATCTTTATCCTTCTATTCTGGTTTGCTTCCATATGTCATCATCTCCACCTCTGGAAGGGTCTGACTGAATCCCAGGACACTTTAAAGCCAATTTCAAAGCTTAAGAAGTGCATAAAAGCAGCTTTCTAGCATAGGATGACCACAGCAGCCAGACCTGAACACTCCTTCCCTTGCACACTGGTCCTCTTTCAACCCAAACCTGTAATATAGCTAATGATTACGTTTTAGGAAAGCATAGTGTCTGTTCCCTTATCTTCTGTCCTTTTGTTTAATGTATTCTAATGCAACTTTACCATATTTCAAACAGAACTCTACACTGGCATCACATAGAATGGCTATTAAACACAAGTTTCAGTATTCTCAGATACTTGAAAGGTAACCATTATTTGCTATGTTTGGAACATCTTTGTTCCACCTCACTGCAATGCATTCTTGTTAGGTTTTAACCTGGTCTGCAGATATGCTGGATCTAAAACTGCATATCTGCATGATGAAACAAATTATCAAAGAGCTGTTTTAGTGGATGACTCCAATATTATCCCAACATCTGATCCATTCTGTGGGCACACAGGGCTGGAATTGAGTTCTTCTTTTCCTTATGAGCTCTTAATCCAATTTCATGCAACACCCATTGGGATCTGGAAGTTTGTGAGCTGCTTATTTGGGGATGAAAACTTGGAGGCTCTTGGTGACCAACAGACCAACAGCAGCTCCTGGTCCAGAAAGAGTCATTACTCAATAATAATAAATCTTCCCTTTCATGGTAGCTGCTAACAGAAGTGTATAGCAACCTAATTCTCACAGGAGTGACCCAGTGGGGTCTCTCTGGGTACTGACCCATAACTACAACCCAGATCTTGTGCTGTGTTGGGCAGCTCTCACCCCGAACCATCTGCTCATCTGCAACCCAGCTGCTTTGCAATGGGGCATCAAAGCCTCTGACCACCAAATCCTTTCAGGTCAAAATAGTGTCAGACATTACAGTTTTCCCAAGGAAATGATGCAGTGCACCATTCAACCAGGTGTGTCAGGGAAGCTTTACAAGAGTCATTGTTGTCATTAAGTAGATTTGCAGCTAGTAGTAATTAGCAGTCAGCAGAGCCGATCCTGGCTGTGCCCTGCAATGAGGTGACTGTGCTATCAAATGATGATCTTCATAGCAGCTTTCATGCTGGCATCAGCTGGTAACCCTCCAAGGGCTCTCAGAACTGAGCAATAAAGGTCATTTTTAAACACTCCAAATGCTTTGGCATTTGAGGCAGACAGAATAAACCCTCGCACGTTATCACCAGAAGCAGCAAAGCAGCAGCCAGGGAGTGACAGCACTGGTTATTTTTGTTTTGAATTGGAAAGAAAAGAAAGAAAAAAAAAAAAAACACACACAAAAAAAACCCCCATTTCTATTGGTCACTGATGGATTGAAACAATTGCATTTTAAACAACGCCTTCCAAGCATTTTGCACACCCACCAACAGCCCTCCAGCAGGCAGGACCCTAAGCAAGCTCCTATCCTTCCCACACATCCCAAACTCACTGCTGTGACCTGAGCAGCTGCCCAAGAGTTAGAACCTTGGTGGGGAAATTCCTCCTGGTTTATCACATCCCTGTGAAGCCCTGCAGGGCATTGCAGCTAGATGTGAACTTGGTTGCATCCAAAGAGCAGCCCAGCCTCGGTGGAAACTCGACCAAGTGAAATGCTCTCAGAGTGCAAACAGTGGCATCAGCCTTTGGAAATCACTGCAGTACGTGGAGCAGCTCTCCCTGCCCCACACCTCCCACTGCTGCAAATCTGGCTGCCTGGAAGGAGCCCTCCTCTGTGGGATTACAAGCTGGTGAAAGGCTGGAGGAGCGCAGACTTGCTCACAACTGCACTTTTCACCGAGGCCAGTCATAAAAGGCGTCCAATAAAAACACGGCACTTCCTTTTCCATAAGGTATTACTTAAGTGGAGATGGCTGTATTTCATCATGGAGGCAGCAAAGTGAAAAATTGGAAGCAACAGCTCCGTTTCCCTTCAAACACTTTTGCAAGGCTATGACATATCCTTGCTAATGTTTTCTTAAACCACCTGCTTGGACTTCTCCCTGACAGCACAAAAGGCAAAAGATGTGGGGAGAAGAGGCGTGCAGCACAGCAGCAAAGGTGTTTGAATTGGCTGTTTGTCATGCAAAAAAGCTGTGATGTCTTCTCCAGCTCCTCCAAGGGGCTCCTTGCAGGGGGTTTATACGACTTTATGTATATAGATGTATGGATGTGTAGTGGTAGAGCCATGTGAGAGCGTCGCCCTGCAGCTCTCATAGTTGGCATCTCATTCTTACCAATCACAACAGCAATTGCGTGGATTCTTTTGGATTTAGAAGCTCTTTCCTCCCACCCCTTGAGGCCAAGTCTTGAGCTCTGCTTCTTGCATTCATTTTATGTTTTTCAATTCTCTTACCATTTAAATCCATTGCTTCCTGGGTGTGGAGGAGTCACACCATGGCATTAACCTCTGCTGAGATGCTGCTGCACTGTACGAGCAACAGTCTCCATCGATGTAATGTAAAAAGCCTAGCTTGCCATTTCTCTTTCTTCACTGGATACACCTTATCATATGACCAGCAAAGCCTAATGTTTTGCTAAGGAGTGCAAAGGTTAACACACACCAGATGGCAGAGAACCACATTTCTGGGGAGGCTGCAGAAACACTCAGCTGGAAACATCAGCATCAGGCCAGAGAGCTGGGACAGAAGCATCAGAGGTCTGAGCATTTAACACAGAAATATCTTGTCTGAACGCAAGCCCTGCAAGATCAACTACTTCTTATACATCTCTAGAGCTGCCCAGTCTCATGCAGCACAACATTTCCACAGCATAGGATTGTTAAGGTTGGGAAAAACCACTGAGATCATCAAGGCCAACCATCAACTCATTGCCACCACCATGCACACTGACCCATGTCCCTGAGTGCCACTGCGCATCTGAATGCTTTGGGCTGGTGGCATCTAAAGCCCTCACTTAGGCTGTGGGCACTGTGCTCACCTTCATGGGAAGAGCAATGGAAACAAAGATCTCATATTCAACAGCAAAGTGTTTTTTGAGGAGAAAATCACCATTATCAGCACGAAAGCAGAGGTCTTTGGAGTGGCCAGAGCTCCACCCAACCCCCTTTGCCACACTGCTATTGGCACCCAAAGCGCTCTGTCCCCTCTCCCCACTCCTGCACTCCCAACAGCTTCCAGCAGTCCTTCACATCCCTGCCAGCCCCCAAGAAGTGACTCACTGCCTCCCACTTGGGACACAGAGACTTCATGCTGACCCCAAACACACATGGGATGCCCAGCAGCCGTGCAAGAATGGGATTCTCCTCCAGTTCCCCCCATCAGAGATGATGAGGAGAGCCCTTAAACCTCACCTCACAGCCCCTATGTGACTAAAAAACCAAAGCCTTTGTTTGCACTGTCTGGAAAACTCACAAATCATAATAGTAATCACTTTACAGTCAGAGACACTGAGTGGGTCATAACGTACATGAGCAAAGCTTCCAGATTCTGCATCCAGCCCAATTCCCTATGCAGGGAGCCCAGCACACACAGTGGATCAAGGCAGCTTATGGAGCAGACACACCATTTTTTCTGTCGTTCTGCATTCTTCCCCTCCTCTAGCAGTGCTCCTATTGAGTTTCATCAGCCACTATCTCGTATTTTGGGTAATCCCCTTCCCCTGGGGATGGTGCACTGCCCCTTCAAGAAATACTATATGTCTGTGTTAGAGACCGGACCTGAACACTGGATCCGTGCAGCACTTGTAAGCAGATAGACAGGAAATCCATTTTCTTTCAGTGATTACAGTAGAAGGGCTTCTGTCTGAGTGGAGCTCGCCTGGCGTGGCTGTAAAACAATCCCAGCACTGAGCTATTACCTTTCAGCCCATATTTGTGAATTACAACAGGGCAGTTTCCATTGCAGCTCTGTTTGGGGCAGGTGTCTGCAGAGCCCTCCTATCCCCATCCTCCCCCTGCACAATGCTGCATTGTTTTAATTTCTGCACAAAGGAAGGGTGTTCATCCACCACCAGACTTCTACCCCCCCTGCTCCCTCCCTCTATACTGCAATTTTTATTATTATTATTATTGTTTTAATAACTTTTACACAGGGGTCAGCAGCTGGTTGCCCGGAAGCCCCGTTGGGAACAGATTGCAAAGAGATAATGGGAGTGAATAACAGAGAGAGTGGTGACTTCATACCACGGAGCATTGAGTCATGTTTCAATCTTTCCTTTTTAAAGAAAAAAAAAAAATAGAACTTTTTCCAGCCTCCTTCTGCAGCTTTTGGGTTACTGTAAGAAACAGAGAACACCTGAATTGGCACCGAGGCCGCCTGGCAGCTTTTGGGGTTTGATTCATTGGAAGACACCAATGCCCCACAGTTGTACTGCCACACACACAGCATTTCCTCCTCGTGGCAGTTTGTCAGCAGCTGAGCATCAGCCCAACAGTGCTATGCTGAAGCTGTAGATGGAAGAGACATCAGGAAAGCACCATTTCCTCCTTTCAGCTCTCCAAGTTAGCATAGACTCTAAGTCACAGGCCTGCATCCGTTTCAGTATTTCCTGACACATTTGTACAAACCCTATGCTCTATCTTGCATCTTCCACCATGAAAAATGACAAAACTTGTAAAATAAGGCCTCTCATTTAACACAACCAACAAAACAGACTCTTATCAAGCCACTCCAACAGCCCTAATTTAACTGGATTGAGTTAAAGCTATAAAGTTCTATAAAGTTTCACCTTAAGAAACATGTTTTCAGAAGAGAACGAAAGAGCAAGATGAGAAATTATCTGTCTCACAGGAGAACACTTTAAACACATCTCTCCCCGTTTATTTGCAGAAGAGAAGACAGACAACTGGGGTATGTTTTACATTACACCACGTAAGGGGTTGAGGCATTCCTGTCTGCACTGAAGACATGTTTATACTGTTGGGTTCCATTACGAATCTGTTTAATATCCTGTGAATGCTCAGAGTCCTTTGCACACTCCAGGCAGGAAGTCTTTAATGCACACACTGAGAAGACATTTCCAACCGTTCCAAGGCTAGACAAGGAGGCATGGAAAAAGTTATTCTACTGCAAGAAGCAAAATCTTCCTGCTCTTGTGCTTCTGTAAGGTTTGTTGGAAAAAGCTGCCTGGTCCCAGTAGAGTGTTCATTAAGACAGAGACAGCCATCATGGAAACAAAGAGCAGAAAGCGTCCTGATGGCACCCATTGTGTTTGGTGTTGTGGGTTTGGTGTTACCACAAGGCTTCATAGAATCATAGAATCATAGAATCATAGAATCAGCAAGGTTGGAAAAGACCTCAAAGCTCATCCAGTCCAACCGTTCGCCTATTCCCAACAGCTCCCACTAAACCACGTCCCTCAACACAACATCCAGCCTTTCCTTGAACACCCCCAGGGTCAGTGACTCCTCCACCTCCCTGGGCATCCATTCCAGTGCCTGACCACCCTTTCTGAACAGTAATACTTCCTCATGTCCAGCCTGAATCTCCTCTGCTGTAGCTTGAAACCATTCCCTCTGCTCCTATCACTGATGACACGAGAGAAGAGGCCGATCCCCAGCTCACTACAACCTCCCTTCAGGAAGTTATAGAGAGCAGTGAGGTCTCCCCTGAGCCTCCTCTTCTCCAGGGTGAGCTCCACGTCTGCTTGGAACAAGCCTCCAACTTAAATAGATAACTTCAAGAATAGAGCAGTCTGCAGTGCCACCCTCCAAACATGAGATGCTGGAAGAGCACTGGGAATGGAACCAGGACTTCTGGAGACCCAACATGGTAGATCAGCAGCAGCATCCTTCTTAATGTGATGGCAACACAAGGAGCAACTCTGCTTGTATTTGAGGTCAACCTAACCCACAGCATCTCACTACTGATGGTACACAACCATTCCTTTCTGTTATTAATTATTATTGTGATAGCTTCCCCACGGCACAAGCAACAAGCAGAGAGAGCAGCAGGGCAGAAAATTGCACCTGAAGCTGAGGATGAAGCTGCAGGTATGGGGCACGGATTGTAAGGCACAAATTCATCCTTTGGAGATCAGCATCTTGGCATTGAGAAAAACAGCCACCCTTCCTTCACTGCTTTTCACATATCTGAAGAATATAACTCACCATTTGGAAAACACAAGGGTAATAATGTTGCATTTGGAATCTGTACACAGCTTCAAATGTGAAACTTGGCTGGAATTTTCACTTTCCTTCAGTTTTTTAGGGCTAGCTTGACTAGCATTATTTTTAGGAGAAAAATGACCTCTCTGATTACTGTCTTCTCTGCTGAAATTTCATTCTGTCTGTGCCAGAATCGAGATGAGGTGATGCCAAGAAATAGGATGAGCTCATCGCATTGAACGCTTTGAGTTTTCACAGATAAAAAATGATGTTACACCATCCAGAAGTAGACAGTGGTACACAACAGGGCTAAATGGCAGGTTGTTCCCAATGGCAATTTCGAGCATCTCTTCCTCTTATCACACAGGCCTTTTAAGGAGAAGGCTTCTGAGGTTTCAAGGCAATTGCTCTTGCTGGTGGGTCATCAAGAAGGGAACCAATTGCCCTTCTGCAGGGATGGAATTTCCGACTGCTCGCCATCATTGCACCATTACTGGGCTTTTATGACAATAATAAACAAGCAAGATAAATGGCATTGATAAAAACAACAGTGAAAACACTGAGTTATAAGAAAATTCTCTGGAATTTCCTGCTGCACCATTGCTTGGGCACGTGCCACTGGATCATTCCATGCAAGATGGGTCACCTGGCTGCCTCGGATTCTCATTCAATCTGTTCCAAAATACAAATAAAACTTGGAGAAATGCTTTTCATCCATCCTTATTAAAGATATGTGTTACACATTTTAACTCTGTTGCCAGTCAGCCTGTGGCTCTTCTTTAGGAAGCAATGGGAGGAATATGGCCCGTTCCCTCTCACAACGGGATCGGGGTCCCCCATGACTTTGCCTGTGGTGTCGGCTGTGGTGTCTCACTGACACAATGACCTCATTTGTTATGACTACCAAGAGCTGAGAGCAATGAAACGCAGGGTCTGCAATTAATTGGGGTCAGGTGGAGATGATTTATGATCCGAGGAATGCGCTCACTCCTGACACTATCATACAAACAACAGTATCAACCGAGCTTCGGAATCAAATTCAAGTTGGGATTTCCAGAAAATGAGAAATAGCACAGAGAGACCTGAAAGAGGAGGCGGAACGGGGGCAGATGAGGCCAGATCTGGGCTGCAGAGCCTTCACCTTCTCTTCCCAGACTGTCAATCAGCCCACGGGTTCTGACTTATCACGATTCCGAGATGCTGCCAGCAGTGGGTCCACGCCAGGAAAATTTCATCTGTCTGGAATCCGACAGGAAAAAAGAGGTTTGGAAGTTTCAGAGGAAGGTGGGATTTGGGCTGGTTGCAGTGCCTCTGTTTGTGCTCCCCAGCTGGCTCCCGTTAGCAACAAGCTCCCAGAGCAGCCCTGTCAAATGTGTTTTCCATCACTCAGGAACCTTGAGCTTGATCCCAAGATTGCTGTGCAGTGCAGCCCTCTCTTTAGGATCCTGCAGTGAGTTCCCCATGCTTCTGCTCCGCATCCTTAATCTACAGCCTTGTTTTCTCTGTGGGCTTGAGAGAAGGAGCACAGAAAAGCTGCCCTATTTTCAAACCCAAGGCACTCAGACTCCCTTCAGAGGTTAAACACGTATAACGAGATGATGAATTGATTCCACTTTATTCTGATTTCCTTTATATATATATATATATATATATATATAGCACTGGTGTTTCCTTTCCAAGTTACACCTCTTTTCCATTCTTCCCTTCCTAACCCTGTGTCCCATTCTTCATTGCATGCAATGCAGCCATTTGAGCCCAATGCAACCACTGACAAATGCAAACTGGGGACCTCGAATACCAAGAGATATCTCAACCAGCTTGGAAATCCCAGCTGGGAACTGGAGCCCCACAGCCAACCCTACAAGCACCTCATCTCAGCAAATGCACCACACTGTCATTACAGCAGCTATCAATGGCAGTGATTTGACATTCTACGTGCAAGACTGCCAGCTACATGCATCCATTGTGCGGGTCTGTGCACTCTATTGAGCATGAAACCATTGGGAACCACAGAGTCACAGAATGGCCAGGGCTGGAAGGGACCTCAAGGATTATGAATCTCCAACCCCCTGCCACACACAGGGTCACCAACCTCCACATTTCATCCCAGCCCAGGCTGCCCAGGGCCCCATCCAACCTGGCCTTGAACACCTCCAGGGACGGACGGGGCATCCACAGCCCTTCTGGGCAGCTGTTCCAGAACCAATCTGCTGGAGAGGAAGCCGTTGTCTCCTGATAGTGTGCTGCTCTGGGACCTAAGCACAATCTCTACACACACCCTGAAGATTTGGGTTTGTTCCCTTTTCATTGCTTTGCTTTCCTTCTTCTTTATTTAATCTCCCTTTTTTTTTTCTTTCTGTTGTTGTTGCTGGCATTCAGATGAAACAACACACGGGCAGTAAAAGCACTAACAGAGATTGAGACCAAACTTCCCTTCTGCTCCTTCCAGAGCACACATCTCATTCCTTTTGGCTGAGAGGTGTCACACAGACAGTCTTGTATTAATCTGGGGCAGTGGTGCTCTGCTAGGAAAAACCTAAAACCTTGTGGGATATGGAGCTGAGGTCTGGTGTTCCTTTAACCACCGTATTCACGGGGATACAGAAGAGCATCTGATTGAACCCAATCGTCCTCAGATATTGGCTAAGTGCAGAGTGTATTAACCCTTAACTCCCTCTGCCCTAATAGGGTTTTTTCTTACTGTCCCGTAGGGTTATGAACTCAAAACCTGCAGAACTTCTTAGGCAAAATGGATTATCACTTCAGAGGGGTGCAAAACATTCTGTGTAAGAGCAAAAAATCACTGTAAGGGTCTGCACTGAGGGAGATACAGGGGGTGTTAGACCTTATCTAATCGCACTTGCTGGAGAACAGCAGGGCATCCCATGCAGCCATCCCCCATCCCACACCCAGAGCACCCCAGCACAGGGAAGCTGGGAATGTCACTTCATCCCTATAAACCTTCCTGACCCTCTCTCATCTGTGGGATTGTTACTGGTTGCAGAGTGTGGCAATAAATACATTTGGCAGCACTCTTGGCTACCTGTAGTTTAACCCCCCAGCCAAGCAGCCCACAATAACATGGGGTATTTATTCAGCTGTGCCTCTCTGTGGATCCTGGGGAGGAAAGAGATGTTCTGATCCCATTAATCACTTCATTCTTTGCTGGAGTAAACAGGAGAAGCCACAGGGGGTTGTCTTTATGTAGGGGATCTGCAGTGCATGGGGTTTGCTGCACCTCCACAGAAAAGCATGAAAGTCCCTCTCTGTAATGAGGGGGAAATGAGTTGGGGTGACTCGTGCCTTACCATCTTAGAGATGGGAAATGGAGCACAGAACAGGAACGAGCAGCAGCCCAAGCAGTGCCTTTCTGTCCTTCCCAGCACATCTTTCCTGGTACACCACATGTTGTGCCCAGGGGGAAGGACTGGAAACGTTTCTTAGCACACAGGCATTGGAAAGAGCACAGTTCAGCTCCCTCTGCTCCTCTGTGGGGAGAGAGGGCACGCGTGGGCTGCCAGCACTCCTGGGATCCAGGGAATCATGCATGGATTTTGGAATTCCCTGCTCTAAAACTTACACCTTCATCTACAAGACACGAAGACTGACTCTGAGATGAGGACATCACAGACACTCGGGTTTCACAGCCCACTCGTGCTTAAACACCACTTTTCAGACCATCACAGGTCCTGTAAGGCAGGAGAGAGCCAGAACAGCTCCGAGTCCTGGCTCTGCTGGGCTGAACATCTGAGATGTGCCCATGCTGGCATGTTCAAGGCCACTGCTGCTCCATGAGAGGTGGCAGCATTTCTCAGGCACCACCAAACCCACACCCATCTTAAGTGAAATCCTCCTAAAGCCAAAGAAATTGTTCCCCCCCTCCTTTTCGTCTGAGCCTTCAAGAAGAATTTGACACCACTTACTGAATCAAAACAGCTTTGGAAAGGCAAATTTAAAACGAATTTCATATAAAGCACGTTGTGTTTGTGTATATTTAGACTTGCAGTGCACCACATGCCAGTTTGGCTGGCAAAGAACAACGCAAGTCCCACAGGGCTCCATTCAGAAAACATGGAGTGCTGTAAGGGGATGACTCACTTCTTCCCCTCTCTGAGCACTGGAGTCTTGCTGGCAAGTAGGAAGCTTGGCCAAGCACCAGGACTAAACAGTTTATAAAGAAAACAAGGTAAAATCTGATAAAGTGGGAGCCTCTTTCAGAAAGTGGAGCTTTAATATCGCTCTTACTGCAGGCAGACAGGAACCTCAGCTCCTGCAGCTCTACGACATCCCAGACCCAATGAAGCTGCTTTAGAAAATGTTTTCTCACATTGTAATTCTATGGATTTTCTTACCGCTTTGGAAAAGGTTTTCCACCATCTCCTGGTGTGTAAAGGCCTTTATTTTGTATTAAACCCAAGCAGAAAGGAAGGAAAGTCAGAGGTACCAATTAAAGAGGCAACAAAAGGGCTGAGTGTCTGGGGGGGAGGAGGTTGGTAGATTTGCTATAGCACTTCCAATAGGTTTTAAATGAATACATGGAAGCAGATCTGTGCTGGCTTCCTTACTGCTTATCATGTGCAAGAATCAAGTCTGAGAACTGATCACAGCCCTGGATAATGCATTTCCCCAACTTTGCATCACTGAATTTCTCCTCATTTGTACATAGCAAATGGGGATGGTGGATGATCTAAACCTTCCTGCAAAGTACTTTGCAGGTTCACTGAGCCAAATTAAGCTGAGCTGGAACTCAGTGCATGCCATAATCTGAATCATCAGATTTTCAGGAGGTCTGTGTCTTTTAAGACGTGTTTCCCATTTTTGTTGTGATTTAACCATACCCTCACATCTGTTGGATCCCTGGTTACTTTTTGACATAACAGTGCAGTTCCATGAGAAGGGGCAGTAGCAAGGTAGAGATTTTGCTTTCTGTCTTCCAGCATTGACAAACAATCACTGCTGTCCACAGCCAGACAAAGGAGAGAAGATTTTGGGATCAGAAGACGACTTCAATGGGAAATCAAATATATACACATCTTTTTTTCGTGGGTCATGTTAAATTTAGGTGCCAAGGGACCCTCTACTTTGTTATACTCTTATAGCTCCACCACATTCATCCTCCTTACCACCCTGGGCTGAGGATGCTGTGCTGATTGCTGGGCTGCCAACCAACCTCAGCACACAGAAACTGGCTGAGAGTTCCAGGTGAGCTGCAGAGCTCAGAGCCTTGCAAGGAGAACCAAGCGCTGGGTCGGTGCTCACCAGCATCACTGCCCACACCGGAGGCCACTCAGCGGCATCTCACTGCAATCCGAATGGCTGATCCCACTTCCCAGTGCTTCCTCTGCATCCCTTCCATCCTACAGGCACTGCCCCACCAACGTGAAAGCATCTGGGAGCCGAGCTGTCTGTGTTGCCCTCTACTGGGCTGCAGCAGGACGGATGGCTCCTCTGCCACCGCAGGATCTGGAGGGTTAAAAGTCTGCTGCAAGTTTTGTGGCTTCTTTCCAAAAGGTTTCAGTTAACACCAAAGGTCTCCTGATAGCTCAGTCGCTTTAATAGATTTTTCCCATTGACTTCTCACTTTATAGACTATCATTTCCTTTTCTGCAGGGGAGCTATTTTCTGGGTCACTGATCCAACCAGCTTAAAAGGGATTTCATTGATTAGGTTTTATTGGTGGTTACTTCAGCTGTAATGGGGCGAGTTGCTGGTACCTGCTAACAGCTGTGTGTCTGCCGTGCTACCCCAGCTCTGTGCAGCCACCAGTGAAGTCTGTGCTCCTCTCCTGCCTTAATTGAGTGCTTGCTAATGACCAGCACCTCCTTTACCTCCTTACTAGCTCCGTTGCTTTTGTCCTTACCCATTTCAGCTGCTGACAGCCTCCCACTTGCCACACATGGTTCTGTGCTCCAGCAGCTCCAGTCATCCCCCAGCAAACGAAACCAGCATCACCACCAGAGCTGCTAAAGCACCTTCTGTGCTTGTCTTATTTTGGGGGATTCAATTCTGAAGCATTTCTGCTTCCTGCATTGCTGTAAGAGGAGGGGCTGGTTTGCAGCACCTGGCCTTGGGAGCTGGAAAAGAGGACAAGGAAATCCTCTATTTCATTTCCCACAGGATACAAGGAGAAGGAATGGAGGGACACAGGCTGCTTGCTGCTCACTTTCCCCTTTCTCTACAGTCCTCCTCCATAGATCCTGAGCACAAGTTTCTCTATTTGCTGTCACAACTGCTCTGGTACATTATAGGGAGATGACAATCAATTAGCTGCCCACTCTATCACAATAAAGAAGCCACCCAACCTTATATAACTCTTTTTAATTGTTTTCTTACATTATAACATTTTGCTAAACTTATTCTGCCATAAGTTATATCATTTAATTTCTCAAAGTGCTAATAATTTAATTGCTTCCTTCCTGCAGACAAAGTGCCTGAGCTGTCTTCTCTCACTCTGAACATTATAAAAAGTAGCTGGCATGAATACTTAACAGGGACATTTTGTTCAGAAGACCTGATAGGAAAGTGCTGTCTCCAGCTTCTGAGCTGTGTGTAAAACCACCCCAAGACTGAAAGAAAGCTGTCCAGATGCTTCCATGTGCATTGAGACTGCAAGCACTTTAGAAGCCACCTGAATAAGTGAGGCATAGCAATGCTCCTAAGCAAAGCTCTACGACCAGAGGAATCCTCCTGCTGAAGTGCTCCCATATAACACCATGAAATTGAGACCAGACATTCAGATGAGCAAATAACTCATGCACCCTTCCTGCAGGTTGCAGGAAAACCAAACAAAGTCATCCTTGCAACTGAAACATTTGTGCTGGAGAAAGAAAACTTCCCAGCAAGGAAGCACGCTGTGCACTTCGAACCTTGGTCAGTCGCTGTGTCTGCCAATCACCTCCACTCTTTTTCTAGGAATGCAGACCCGTTATGCCAGCTTTGCTTTTGGACTTCCTTCAGCACAGCCTTTATTTCATGTTCTGTCTCAGACTGAGTTATGATGGGGACGCTGCCAAGCATCCCTCTTGGAAATCAGGTGACATTATTCCTTGGATTCCTTCTAGCTCGTTGTTATGGTCCAGTTTGCAAAACAAAAGGACTCAGACTTCCATGACCAGAAGAGCAAAAGCAAAAGGCCGCAGGAACATCAGCAATCCAGAGCTGGGAGGTTCATGAAGCTGATTTAGAATGACACAAAAACACTCAAAAGTGTTTCCTGGGTCAGGATCTGCATTCTCTCAGATACTGCATCAACTTAAGGCTAAAATCAACAGCTGAAGAGTGGACTCAGCACCTTCCTCACAACCTCCCCACCCAGGGAACAACGTGGCACTGGAGAATGGCTGAACTCCATCCTGATGGTACGAAACCTGAGCTCTTCACCCAGCTGTTTATTTTTATTAAACTGCAGGTCTGCTTATGCTGGGTTCCAAATGTGTTTCTGCACCTACGGATTTGACAGCAGTCAAGAAAGCTGGAAAGGTTATTTTTGTGTTATAGAGGTAGGGAAGGGAGAAGACAACCATGGAGAGACATAAGGCCTCTGCCAGTTCTGTCACTGCCCGCTGGATGGGAAATTTGAAGATCATAAAGCAAACAAATCTAACAGTGGAAAATCCCATCCTGTTCAGAGCACAGCCATATGTTGAAATCAGATCTGAAATAACAAAGGTTCCATTATATCTTAACCAGGAAATGCAGCATTAATAACCAAGAGTCAAAAAGCTATTTTGCAGTGACCTGCATAGCAGAAAGTGCAAAGCAAAGCAGGGGCGTCTGGTGTCTCGTAGACTTTGCAGGACGCTTGAAGTATGAATTGCTGAACAGCAATCTAACTGGGGGACGTATTCTCTTGCAGCTTTCCAACAGCTTGGATTGAGTTTAACTGCTTGAACAAACTGCTAAAAACACGCAAACAGAATCTAATTCAGCAAAACTGAAAAGTCAGAAGATGAACTCCTATGCTTCAGTGGCCTTCTCAAGCCAGAGGGAGTTAAATTCCTGGAGCTGCATTTAAGCACATATTTGTAATATCTGGGGATGTGGTATAAGTTATCCTGCTTTTGTTTTGCTCCCATGAACAGGTTAAAACTACATTTTGGGGCTGATTTCCTGACAGTGGGTTCCTGGAGCTGCCTTTTTTTTTTTTTTTTTTTTTTTTTTTCCAGCAGGAAGATTAAACTACATTCAAACTAAATACTTTTCCATCATAAGCATGTTGTGCTGATTGCACTGGTTATAGAGAAAACGTGACAAGATGTACAGTTTCTATATAGTGTTAACAGTAATCTGTGCTCTCGTCCCTTCCTGTGCAGCAAGGGTAAAACTGGTTTTGGTTGCTAAGGCTTTAATTATTCTAACTCCAAATGCACGAGTGAGATTTTTTTTCCAAATCTTGTTGGAACTTGAAGAACTTCCCCGGAACGGGGCTGAAAATAACCTGAAGACTGTTAGAAAATGACTGCAGTGTGGGTGAGAACTGGCAGGCCCTGTCGTGTGCCGCTCTGGGTAGGAGGCTGAAAGTGCAGGCTGGACGTGCTCGGTCGGCGCGGTTCGAGCTCCTCTGCAGCCTTTCATGAATGAACTTCCAGAGTTTTTTTATGAATGGGCGCTCCGTCCTTGAATGAACACCAGAGCGCCGCGCTCTGATTGGTCCCGGAGGATAAAGCCACGCCCACTTTCCCCTCAACCAGCTGCGATTGGCGGACGCTCCCCAGCTCAGGGCTTCATTCACGAAGTCAATGAAACAAAGGAGCAGGGAGCTGAGCTCGTGAAGGCGGCGATGCGCCAATGGGAGGCCGCCCCCGGGCGCTCAACGGCCTGAACGGCCGCGCGGGCGGGGCTGCGCGGGGCTCCGCATGGGCCGGGAGCCGCCACCGGGTGAGAGCGGGGCCGGAGGGTCGGGGACTCGTCCTGGGACCAGGGGAGGCTCGTTCTTGGGCTCGGGGAGTTCTGTCCCGCTCGCTTACTTTAGTTCTAGAAGCGGCACGGAGCTTCCTTGCAGTCCCGGTTCTTCCAGCCCTCTCTCCGGTGGGGGGGTGCCCCTCTTGTAGCCCCCGCCCTCGGCAGCTGTTGCCGGCCCGCTGATAGCCTTCCTCTGTGCCTCCCCCAGGTGCGCTCCGAGAGCCGGCAGCTCCGCGGCCGCGGAGGTAGCGCCTGGGCGGCAGGATGAAGGGGTACGTGGACCAGCAGGTGCCGTTCACTTTCCCCCAGGTGAGTGGTGGCTCTACCGGGCGTGGGATGGGGCTCAGGGTCTGGGCGGCCCCCGCTCTGAGTCCCGCGCTGATCCGCTCCTCCCGTAGCCGCCGCCGGGCCATGCGGGCTCCGGGTGCCGGACTCCGACGAGCGCTGGGAAGAGCCCCATGGAGCCGGGCTTACTGCCGGCGCAGGATTCGGAAGGTAAGGGTGGGGAGGGGGGCTGGGGGGGGTGGCTGGGGAAGGCTCTGGGCAGGGGCCGGGTCCTCCCCCTGTGCCTCCGCCCCCACCTCCCCGTCCCACCCGGCGTCTCCCCGCTGGAGCATCCCGCTGTCCCTCCCCAGAGCTCCACTGAAGAAACCTCTCGCTTTTCGTGCAGACCTCTTCCAGGACTTGAGCCAGTTCCAGGAGACTTGGCTGACAGAAGGTAGGCTCCTTCCCCTCGCTCTGTTTTGGTTTCTTCGTCTTTCGCTTCTTTGTCTTTTCGGTGTTTGTACTGTTCCTTTGCTTTGTTTGCCCAGCTCCAAACATTGAGGATTTTTTTCAGGCTTGCCAACCTCTGCGCTGTGTAAATGAAGAAGCATGAATCACACCATTGTGCTGGGTATTTGCTTATGAATGGAACTTGGCTGCCAGCCCGTTTTCCTGGTTACAATTTTTGTTTCAGCCTCTACTTGTAACCGGTTTGATTTTATGCTAATTTGTCGCTGATCTTTGTTAGTTACCAAAACAATTCTATTTTCTTAAACAAACAATGAACTGTTATTTTAGTTTGGGAGCCGAGGTGCTTTTCCTAAGGCTTTTTCTTTTGGAAGATAATTCTCTGCAAGTACCATCCTGGAGTTCATCGTTCTACATTAATATCTAAACTGTTTTCTCTCTTGGCTTCAAAGAAGAGAAAACCTCAAGTGCTGGGGAGTGCCGTTAATTCCGAGTGAAAATGGTTCTGAGCGATGTGGTGAATTTGTTCTAATTTCAGTGCTTCAAACGATCTGTTTTGTAGAGGAACTGAAAAGGTTTCCTTAAGGACAGACTCGTGGTCAATAGGAGAGCGCTCACTGTGATACCGGCTCTCTACAGTTAAATAGTAGTTAAGTAAAGGAACATCTTTGTGGTTCTTTTCAATTTGGAGTAGGCAGAATTCAGTGAGGATTTCAGGGTACAATAGGAATTAACTGAGGCTGTTCTGGGGTTGAAACACTGCTAATTTGGAGCAGGAATGTCGGTATTAATTACTGGCTGTCTGTTGGATCTATGGAGCTGCATGGTTGCTTGGGACTGATTTCTCCATTGAGATTTTTATATCAGTCAGATTGCAGCAGTCTTTCAATTTTGAGTTTTCTGATGCTTGATAACGTTTTCAAATATTAACCCAAAGAACTGGTGCCCATTTGTGTGAATTCATTCCCACTCTGCAGATGGTCAGTGCCTCAGGTGGAAGGGAGGCTGCACTGAGGTCTCATAGCAGTGGATGGAAAAAGGGAACTGTCATTAACGTGTTTCATTACCTGTAATGCAAACCTTAGAGGAAAAGCAGCAGCACAACGTTATCATTGCTACTGAGTTCCTTCTGCTTGGAGGAAAAACTCTTTAATAGCTCTGAAGATGGAAGGAACTTTGGGTTGTGCTAACAGCTCCGCTCTTTGCATCCTGTCAGATGAAATCCCCCCCTTCTCACTCTCTGTATAAGTCTGAATACTCCACAGCTTTAAAATGCCTTTTGCTCCCATAACTTCAAACACTTTGCTGCTTTCTGTGAGTGATTCCTCACCATGCACTCAGCAATGATGTGCTGTGCTCTCCATCTTCTGTTGGGTGCAGCTGAGTGGCAGAGCATCCCAACATCCTGTCAAGATCCCACAGCTGAGGATGGGGCTCTGGGTTTCCTATCACTTAATTTTATGCTGCAGTCACAAGAAATGCAGTGCCTGCAGCGCTCAGTGCCTCATAAAATGTAATGACTTTTATTTTTGATGGACACGTGGACTATTCTTGAAATTACTAATGAATCTTCGGAGCTGAGAAGACAAGATTTTAACGGGGACAAAATGAAATGAGAGGGTAGAGCCCAGAAATAAGAGCCATGAAAGGAAGGCTTTGGAGGTGGCTTTGTGCAGTGGATTATTTCTGAGAGGTGACAGTAGAAGTGGAGAACAAAAATCTGTTGGAGGCTGTTTTGTTGCTGTCTGACAGCAAGCAGATCTTCTGTCCCCTTTATCTGTGTTATCAGATTAAACCTCCAGGCTGAACGCAAGAGAAACGCATGTGAGAAAATGCCCTGTGATTACAAACTGCTGCATGCTTTCAGAAAAGAGGAAGGTTTTACACAGCTCATCCGCATCCAGAATCTGTCAGAATGTGCTGATGTGAGGCTGGCAGATGGTGACGGTGCAGATCTTGGAATGAAGCTGTCAGCAAAGCGACGCGCGCTGAGCTGAGAAACCCAACCTCAGCTCGGAGGGTGTGATGGCATTATTTCTTCTCAGTCACTTTCTGTAGGTGGTTCATGCCGTGAATTGGGCAGGTTTGCTTCTGTTCCCCTCCTTTTGTGACTTACGGTCCCCGTTAGCTGGCACATGGGTTATTTTAAGGAGCAGTGATTGCAGTGAGAAGAGCTCAGCTAGCTCCACTCTAATCCGCTGCCCGTTGTTAGCCTGGATTATTCCCTGAGGTTTATTTTTGGCATGTCTTGTCTATCTTGGCTTCACATGACCGAGATCAGTGGGCTTCCATTGCTCATCTCCCTTTACTCTCTGCATTGCTTTAGAGCTGAGTGCAGGCTTCTGTTCGTGCCGCAATATCCAGAGCAAGGTCTGCAGTGAACCAGCAGTATATTTTGTAAGTGGTTTTGTGACTTCAGCTGCGAACTTTCCTTTCCCTGCAGCTAAAGGGGCATAAAAGTAATAGCTGGAAGTTATAAAATATTATTGCAACAGGCGTCTGCTGTGGTGAAGGTTCTCCCCAAGATGATTCCTTGCTGTGCAGTGAGGGCTGTGGGCTGAGGGAAGCAGAGCAGACTCATCACCAAGGATAGGACTCAGCAGTGTTTGTGCTTGGAACGTTGGAAGGAATTATTCCCTGTATGGATGCGCAAGGGTGAAGTTAGGAATGCTGCTCTTGGCAAGTGGGAGATGCAGGAAGTGCAGGAGGACGTGTGGCTGACGGCTGTGAAATCACAAGAGCTGGTAACTACAACAAACAAAGCAGCACCACTTGGATATCCCAGCATTCTGGTGTCAAAACAGCCTACAGTAGCATTCTGGACTATGAAAGCATTTGGGTTTGTCTTTTTTTTAATGTTAATCTGCCAAAGGCCCACTTGAGCACCTTGCAATCAAACTCCTTCCTCTATTGTGCCGCTGACTTTTTGCCATGAGGCTCTTTGTTTCGGCTGAGGGAGACAATAAGTCTAGACTTTGTGCTGTTAGAGAGATGCTGGAGTTGTTCAGCAATATCTCCTTCCAGGTATTGTTGTTTTCCTCCTAAACGTTGTCTTCCTGCCCATCTACAAGTGATCTCCTATCCTGTTAGCAGCTATCCCCTGCTGCTGGAGCTGCTAAAAGGATCCTTCCTATACAAAGATGTAGGTGTTTCGTGCTCTCCTTGCTGCTTTGGCACAGCCTTTCCAAATCCAACAGCTGGTCAGAGCGTTTCCTTTGCTAAATGCTTTTTAAAAAGATCCCACGTTTGATGTTGGTTGGGAAAAGTGAATCTGGAGCTGGTAAACTTGCTGTCACCCTTCTTGCTCCCAAGGAAGGGGCAGGATGCTGAAGCATAGCACTGTGGGCAGCAGAGCTGGATCCACGAATCCCAAAGGGAAGCAGCTCTGTGAGCGCTGAAGTGCTCAGGTCTTTCCAGCATAGAATCATTTCTACCTTACTGTTAATTACACCATACAAAGTACCAAATCTAATTCTCCCCTCTTTCTCTCTCTTTCCCCCTCCCCCTGGCAGCTCAGGTTCCAGACAGCGATGAGCAATTTGTGCCTGACTTCCATTCAGAAAACCGTAAGTGGCGTGGGGTGGCTGTGAACCTCAAGGGAGAAGGGCTGGATGTGTTTCCAGGATCCATTTACCCCCCCAAAGGACTCTGCAGATGTGGCACAGATACGGAGGCTGAAGTGCTCTGCTCAGTCCTGCTTTGTTGTGACAGTGTTCCCATTCATACCGTGCAGGGATGTCCGTGTGCTCGGAGCTACCAAACCTTATGCTGAGCAGATTGAGTGGGTTTTGTTTTTAGGTGGTGCACGTGGGAACGATCAGGCATCCTGAAGAGCTTATAGAGGGTGTTAATATGATAATCAAAGGTAGAATTTGTGCTGTTGCTCGTCCCAGATTGGAAGGAGTTAGGCTGTGTGTGGAATTCTGGGTGTTGCATGTCCTAGGAGGAACGCTCTGGGGCTCTGCTCACCCACATGAGCTCATGCTGCCCTTGGGAACTGAAAACACGTGCTAAATACAGCCCTGTTTGCACCAGAGTGTGCAGAGCACAGCATTTGCATCCATCCTGCAGAGCACCGTGCAGGTCCCACATGGGGCTGGGAGCTTCTGCCCATGGCTGTGCAGCAATTCCTGCTCCTCTCCTGCCCAAATGCCAATGGCACAGCAGTCACTCCACCCTCTGGGCAGGATGCAAATGTTCACTGACAGCCAACTGCAGTCAGCTGTGCTGTTATCTCATCTCTGTTCCTCTCTGTTCAGGGCAATTCTCCCCATGAAAACCAAAACGAAACGCTCCTCCGAGTGGTTTTCTCCTCCTTCCTTCCCAGCTTGGCTCCAGGCGTGCTCTCTGAGTCATGCAGCTTGTTTCTTCCTTTCTTTGACCTAGAACTGAGAGGAGGGCCGATCCCATGTTCCTATCTCAATGAATGAGCCAGTTGTAATGCGATCTCCTGTTCCAGCTAGCGGGGGCCAGAAGGAGTGGGCTGCTCCCAGCACATTTTACTGCTTGAGGTTTCGATGGAGCTCAGTGTACTGAGCAGAGTATTTCTATTTGTGTTGGTTTTTGTTGTTGTTTTTTTTTTTTTTTTTCCCTGCAGGCTCAGCCAACACATCAGTGTTTTCAGATGGGTTCTGCCTGTCCCTTTACATTGTGCTTTGGGAAGAGCAGCTCAGGGGTGCCCATGGGAGCCCCTCATCCTCAGGGAGCCAAAAGCAGTTTGAGGCTCTGGTCTCTGATGGATGTATTTATTTATTCTGATTCTGTCAGGTTGCTTGGATCCCTCTGGGTGCTGGCATGGTGCAGAGGATGAAGACAGGCTTTCCTGGAGTGAGCTGAATCCCAAAGTGGGCAAACAGATCCAGACTAGTGGGCTATTTTTCCCCCTCCTCTTGCAGAGATCTAATTCTGGAGCAGGGTGGGGAAGTGCAGGCAGTAAGAAGTGGTCAGAATGTTGTGTACCGAGGGAAAGAAGCAGCAGCCCCTTCCCCAACCCTCTTGTTAGCGGCTTGCTGGGGTGCTTAGGAACTGCCAGGCTTGCAGTGAGGCACAGCTGGTGCTCCCATGGCACAGGTTAGTGCAGAAACAAACCCAGCAAAATGAGTTATTTGTGGCTCAGGATGTGATCTTCCACCCTTCAAACTGTAATCACAGCTCTGGACATCCCACTGCACGCAAGCAGGGTTGTGTCACCTCAAAGAGGTGGGAGGAAACTGGCAGAGGGACTGCAGCAAGCCTTGGGAAGGGCTCAGCCCTCATTTGGGAGACTGATCTCTCCCTTGTTTGTAGAAACAGAGCTGGGCATTTCTTTGGGGTTACTCTTCCTTCCTCTCTAAGTGCCATAGCCTCCTACCAGCAGCAGCAGCAGAGCCCATAGGCAGAAGATGCTCACCGCATCCCTAAGCCAGGGTGAGATTTCCAGAGGAATGGGTGAAGGAAGTTGAGTTCCCTGCTGGATTTAATTAAGCACAAGAAGTAACGCTACCCACATCCTGACGCTGAGAACTGCAACCCACGTTTGTTATTCATGAAACCTTAACCAGCCCAGAAATATTCCTCCTATTACAGCCTAGGAGGGAGGCTGCAGAGAGGACCTGCAAGCTGCTCTTCCAGCTTGGAGGTGGGTTTGGTGAAAACAGGGACCTGAAGTCAGGTTCTGTGTGAGCACTGATGAGGCTCTTCTAGAACAGGACCTCCAGTTCTGAGTTGGTTGTGCTTCTGGAAATGCTTTTTGTGTGAGTTAGTCTGGTGACTGCCAGTAATAGGATGCAATGTATGTAATAGGATGCAATCTATAGTAGTATTTTCCCAGGGAAAGCTCTCAGCTCATTGTCTACAGAAGCCTCACACTTATTTTCATGCAGGACAAACCATACAATCAGGAAATCCTCAGTGTGGCATCGTATGATTGCATTATAACTTAATGCAGTGTGACATGGTAATGCTACCCATAAGACATGTTTAACAAGTATGCCAACAGAAGAGAGTTTTGCCTGGTGATGCAAACCAGAGCTTTGCTTTCATGTGTTGAAAAATGGGATTCCTGCATGCAACCCTTCGGGACTTTCTCCATAAATGAGAGAAGTTTCAGCTTGATTTTCCCACCTCTCCCCCTCAGTAGCTTTTCACAGCCCTCCTGCAAAGATTAAAAAGGAGCCACAGAGTCCCTCCTCGGACCCCACGCTGTCCTGCAACCACAAGCAGCCATTCCAATACCACAATGGAGAGCAGTGCCTTTACGCCAGGTAACACAGGGAGGGATGGGGGCTGTTGGGAAATGGGGTGCTGCAGTGTTATCTGATGAGCTCTTATTGCCACGACCTGACCAGCAGCATGGATAATACAGGGGGTTGATATTTCCAATGCATGGCATAGCTCAGGGCCAGCATCTTTTTTCCTCCCCGGTGTTGATGAGAGCAATACTGAGTGCATCATAACCATAGGATTGTAATGCTCCAATATGTTTGACTCCCCCAGTGCCTATGATCAACCCAGACCAGTTGGGATCAAGTCCCCTGACCCAGGAACCCCAATCCAGTCACAGCTCCAGCAGTTCCCCAGACAGGACAGGAACTTCCTGACTCCTTCAGGGCCACCCCACCCCACGTCCAGCTGTGGATACCTCATTGAAAACAGGTGAACTGTGGCAGCCATTGGCTGGGTCTGTCTGTTTGGGTTTGGGAAGGAGAGATGGCTGCATCAGCAGGGCAGGAAGGGGACCGTGCCTCTCTGCTCTGCCCTTGTGAGACCCCCAGAGCAACAGAGATGTGGGGCGGGTCCAGAGGAGGCCACAAGGATGCTCAGAGCCTACAGCACCTCTGCTATGGAGAAAGGCTGAGGGAGAAGAGGGGGGCTCTGGGGGAGACCTCATTGTGGCTACCTTGTACTTGAGAGGAGCTTATAAACAGGAGGAGATGCCCTTAAACTAGAAGAAGAGGAGATGTAGGTGAGATGGGAGGAGAAAATTCTTTACCCAGAGGGTGGCGAGGTGCTGGAGGTGCCCTTCCGTGGAGATGTCCATGGCCATGGATAAACCCTGGGCTGCCTGAGCTGCTGGGGGGTACCCAGCCCATGGCAGGGGGAGTGGAACCAGATACTTCCAGGATCCTTCCAGTACAACTGAATTGTATGATCCAAACCCAAGTGCTCACTTCCAGCAATCCCCCCCAGCCTAAAGCACCTCGAATCCACAGCTGCTGGAAGGGGTTTGAAGGGAAGTCTGACGTGAAGCTCACTGTTGCAAACGATGGGCTGCGTTGCTGTCGTTGCAAACGCCCACTGTAGGGTCGACTCCCTGCCCCACCTCTGTGTGCAGCTCCTCCAGCCCACGCAGCAAGCAGCACGAGGCCCTTTGTCCCCTTGAGCAGCTCAACGCCAGCTCAGAAGGCCAGGAAAGCATCCCATGCCCTCTCTTCTCTTACAGCTCTGCCTACCAGCCACCTGTGGAGATGTGCCGCTCCTTCCCCTCCTCCCAGGGCATGGCCCGGGATGCTCCCATCACCTACCAGCGCCCCATATCTGAGCAATGCCTCCAGTTCCCCCCACAGGGCTTCAAGCAGGAGTTCCACGACCCTCGGTACGAGCAGGCAGGCAGCAGCTGTCAGTACCCAGCAGCCGTGGTCGTCAAGCAGGAGCAGGTGGACTACATGTATGACTCAGGTGGGCAAAGGGAGCTCCTTCTGACAGTGGTGTTGGGTTGGGTGAGCCAAGTCCATGGGTGAACATCCATCGTTGTTGGATTCTGGCCTTTCCAATTGTGCTTGGTTGCATCTTCAGGAGCTGGGAAGGTGGCTGTGTACTGGGGAATGCAAGCAGTTCTGCTTGGGGTGCTAAAGGGGAGGTTGGGGCATTCGCTTTCTGTAAGGTGTTATAGGAAGGAATTTCTGGTAGGCTGAAAACTAGATATAGGAGCTCAAAGGTGAAGATAACCCCACTCAGACTAGATTTAAGGCATGCACCGTGTTGTTTTACAAGAGAATAAGCAGCCTTTGGAGGAGGCTTTGCAATTCCTTGATTAACCTAGAAAAGGTTGGCTTATTCTTAAGCCTGTTTTGGCAGCCCTGGAGGTCAAACGTTCTTCCTTGCCTCTTGCTGAAGTTGAATGCCTTTGGACAACAGCTGATTTTGACAGGATGAGAAACCCGTTCTGACTTGAAAAGTGTTTTCCTGCCCACTCCTTTCTGGTGAAGCTGCTCCAGAAACTGCAAGGTTGTGCTCATTGTTACATCCTGTGCTTTGTGGTGAGGTCTGAACCAGATTTCAATTCCCCCCCCCCCGCAGCCTTCCCAGAGCCGTGTGGGCATGTGGGATCCCATTCATCAAAACCTGAATCTGTAAAGCATGAGAAAGGAGCCCTGTGTTTGTAGGTAATTAAAAACCTGGGAAATGGTCATGCAATGCCATACCTCATTTCAGCCAGACTGGATCACTGCATTAATAAACACCACTGATTTCATTTGCATTAATGGAACCAAAACCGGCTTCTTGGCCACCGTCTCTGAAAACCATTTGGGTCGTTGCCCAGCCCAGTGCATTTAGGAGGTTTGGACAAGAATCTTGCATTCTTAGATATATTTTTATCTGGTCAGGTAATGCTGATCATTCTGGTTGGATTCCAAGGGCGAGTCCCTGAAGGCAGAAGCTTGGCTCTGGAGTTGGGGCTTGTCTCCCTGCTTCATTTTCTGCTCTACAAGCTTCTCTTGTATCTTGGTAGCAATGCATTGCCACTGCCATAGAACAAGAAATGATGCAAATAGAAGCATACAGCCAGGGGACCTGTTTGCCCCAATGCCAAGGGATCATAGGAGCTGCTTCTCTGTGCCACCCAGGTCTGTGATCTGGGTTACACATCTGTGCAAAGGTGCAAACAACTGCAACAACAGATACAAGCAGATAAACTTCCTTTTAGCTCCTTGCAGCTGGAGGATGATGTGCACTGTGTTAAAAGGACCTTTTTCCCCCCCCCTTACCCTTTTTTTTTTTTTTTTTTTTTTTCTATCTGCTTGGTAATAAGAGGCATCAGAAACAGGATCTTGGAGGAATCTCAAGACTTCTGCTATTCACTTCCTTCAGAAGGCATTTGGAGACCATAGCAGTGCCTACATAGAAGACCCTCACCGGATGAATTAATATGTTGGAGAGCCCTGTGCAGGGAACTCAACACTGGGTGCTGAAGTTTCCCATTGAAGGCATTAGAAATGGAGGGGAGGGAAAAGATGTTCCCAGCTTCAAGGGGAGTTTCCCTCTTGAGGGGGACGTGGAAGCTGGCAGGAAGCAGAGAGGGAGAGATATGAGATCAGCGTGGATGGAATTATACCAAAAACCTTCTACCATTAACAGCAGAAAGGAAAGCATCCAATATCTCAGAGCCAGTACAGAACATCCACGTCAGGTCTTTGCAGCAGAGGTGACCCTGAGCTGCTCGAGATGCAGGGTTTGCATTGTACTATAAGGTGATGCTATGGGGCAGTTGTTATAGGGTAGTGCTGTGAGGTGATCCTATGGGACAGTGCTATGGGGTGGCGTTATGGGGTCACACTCTGTGCCCTCCTGGCCCCGTTCCTCTGCTCTGAATGGAGGCAGAGGGATTTCATTCACAAAATGGAGGTGCTGGGATCACCTTTCACTGCTGCCTCGTACCCACAGCTGCTGCTGGAAACCCGAGTGCTGCTCCCTGCAGCAAAACCCTGTGCTGTGTGAGATAAACCTGCTGATGAGCAGAGCTAAAAGCTTGCCACTAAAGCAGGTTGGCTGCCCCCAAGCTGGCCTGTCCCATGGCCATAGCACGGAGCTCAGTGCAGATCTCTCTGTCAGTGTCAGCCTCCACCTGCTTCTTCCCATAGGAGCAGGGCAAGGCAGAGCAAACAGCAGAGATCTCAGAGGGTCACCAACAGAAATCAAGTTCATGGTTCTACAAATAGCTCTCTATGTGCCAGAGCAATTGGATAATTCTCATTTTCCACAAGGGAAAAATCTTATTTGTTTCTGTCTGAAGATGTGCTGCCCTGACAGTGCTCATCCCACATGCTGTTCTAGAGGGAATATTCCTTCTGCTTTCCTGTGTTTTAATGGAGGTTTTGAATTAATTCCTTTTTAGCAGACAAATATCCATCACCCAAACTCATGTGGGAGCAGGGAATGCTGTGCCCCTGCTGATACCATGCTTTCACTGGGCCTTGCTGGGCAGATGGGGGAGAAAATGGGCAAACCCAGGAAGCCTCTTCTTTGAGAGTGGTTTATGATCGTAATAATGCAGAGTCTGTCAGCTCAAACACCCTTCTGCCCTCAGCATCAGCAAAATATCTGTGGGCACTGATGGCTTTATGTGGGAGTATGAAGGACATGGGCTGAGCTCACCAACAGCTCCCAATTACAGCTTCCCATCCAGAGGGTGTTTGATACAGAAAATGCAAGAAACAAGATAGGATATAAATTATGGCACCAGGCAACAGTATGTGCTGCACAGAGATCTGAAGGAGTCTTTCTGCTTGATTTTTGGGCTCTGATTGTTTTTGCCTTCATGTTGGCTCTATTTCAATGGGAAGATGCTGTGTATCAGCGCCTGAATGTTGGCTGCTCTCTGTTAAGATCTTTATAGTGCCCCTAAAACAAGCCATAATGCCTCCTCACCTGTGAAAACAGCACCAGAGTGCATGGTTATCTTATACCAGGCTTCAGATAAGAGAGAGGAGATGTGCAAACTGAGCCTGTTGCCCCAGACCTGATGGGAAGGGCTGTTCTGGAGGAAGCCAGGTAGCGCCATGGAGATCAACTGGTTCAATCCATGGTACAAAATGTGGTGAAGATAAAGTTGTAGTGGGGTGGCTGGGCTGTAGGAAGGGGTCTGTCTGTCACCTGAGAGCTGTACTTGTGCTGCCCTGTCTGCTTCTGACTCCTTTGTGCCTTCCTTCCCCTTCCAGGCTGCAGCTATGACAAGCAGATGAGGCCCTTTGCTGATGATGTCTGCGTTGTTCCAGAAAAATTTGAAGGTTAGAGGAAGAGTAACTTCTTTTAAATGGGGTTATCCAGCCTCTGTGCTCATGGCTTGGCCACTGCCTGTGCTGCTCATAGTGCATTTGCTGTGATTCATGAGCAGCTCTTTGGCACCCCATTTCCTGAGCATCTTTAGCAGCACGTTCTAATGATTGTATCTTAATTGGGAAGTGCATCAGAGCTTCTAGAAGAGCTGCTGGTGAATTTGCCACTTTGGTTAACATGAACTGAAATATTCTGGGTAAGCTTTTATGGGATGTGCTCTCTTTGCAGCTGTGTTTTACCCTCAGAAGCACTTTGTTTGTCCCTCCCAGCAGGTGACATCAAGCAGGAGGTTGGAGGGTACCGGGAGGGCCCCCCCTACCAGCGGAGGGGATCTCTCCAGCTTTGGCAGTTCCTTGTGGCTCTATTGGATGATCCCACCAACTCCCACTTCATTGCCTGGACTGGAAGAGGGATGGAGTTCAAGCTGATTGAGCCAGAAGAGGTGAAGCCCTCATGTTTCTCTGCATGCTCAGGGGGAGCATCTGCTGACCCCCAAGATCCCCAGGTCCAACCTCAGCCCACCCCCACTGTGCCCACCAACCATATCCCAGTGCCACATTTTCACTGTTCTTAATGTCCTGCAGGCAACTGGAACTGCTGAGCCCGTGCCACTGTTTGAGCCTCATCCTTAAGTGCTGTAAATGTTTCTATATGGACTGCGGTCCCCTTTATCCAAAGTTGATCAGCTGAATGATGTTCTCTGTTCGCAGCTGCTCACGTGCTCTGTGGCTTTATCCTGCAGGTAGCCAGGCTGTGGGGCATCCAGAAGAACCGGCCAGCCATGAACTACGACAAGTTGAGCCGCTCTCTTCGTTACTATTATGAGAAAGGCATCATGCAGAAGGTGAGTTTGCAAAGAGAATCACAGAATGGCCTGGGTTGAAAAAGACCACAGTGCTCATCTGGTTTCAACCCCCTCCTATATGCAGGGTCACCAACCAGCAGCCCAGGCTGCCCAGAGCCACATCCAGCCTGGCCTTGAATGCCTGCAGGGATGGGGCATCCACAGCCTCCTAGGGCAACCTGTTCCAGTGCCTCACCAGCCTCTGTGTGGAAAAGCTTCCTCCTAATATCCAACCTCCACCTCCCCTGTCTCAGTTTAAAACCATTCTCCTTTGTCCTGGTCACTATCCACCCCCATAAACAGAGCTGGAACTTTTGTGCCACTCATGATGGTCCTTTTGAGAGAGCCAGGAAGCCTTGCAGGTGCACCACCTCCTTGGGCTCGCTGATTAACTCATTCCTTACCCACTCTCTGCAGCAGCTAAATGAGGATGGTGCAAAGGAGCTGAAGCTGGGAACGACACAAAGAAATTATGGCTCCTCTTTGTATTATTTTCCTGCATATCAGTAGTAAGAAGAGCTTGAATTTAGGCAGCTGCAAAGGTGGATGATCAGCTGAGAGAGAGGTCCACTGCCTGTGGCTTGGCCCCGCATGGTGGGGATGTTCTCTCTCAGATCCAGGACCCTGGAGGGGATAACTGTGTGTGTGACACCGTGCTGGGCATTGAGGTGGTTGGCAGCATCCTCTGCTCTCTCCCTACAGGTGGCAGGGGAACGCTATGTCTACAAGTTTGTGTGTGAGCCTGAGGCTCTGTTCTCTCTGGCCTTCCCTGACAACCAGAGGCCGGCCCTGAAGGCAGAGCTGGAGCGGCAGATCAGCGAGGAGGACACGGTGCCTCTGTCCCACCTGGATGAGAGCACTGCTTACCTGCCTGACCTTGGGAGCCTCCCCCCGCAGCTCTACGGCAAAGGCTACACCTACTAGAGCTGCTGGAGCTGTGTGCCACCCTGTTTGTGTATATAAGGAGATGTCTGGTTAGTATCCAAGCTGTATAGGTGTTTTCCCAGGCCAGCCTGGGGCTGCACGGAACTATGATACCTGCTGTGGGCAGGAGAAGGGTTCAGGTTGATGTGTGGATGGATAACCAGCAGGAGGTTAATGGGGCTGCTGGGTGCTGGTGGTGCCAGCCCCGTATCTGGCAGGATGGGACCACTCCTCAGTGTGAAGTCATCACCTGAGCAGGGCAGTTATGGCTTCCCAGCATCACAGGTGGTCGCTGCCTCCAGCAGGAGCCCACCTACAACATCCCTCCCCTTGGCAGAGGTGATGCCATCCTGTTCAGCTTCTTCTCACAGCTGGGGATGCCACAGCTGCTGCTGGCTGTGTTCCTCCAGTGCTGATTCCCTGGGTATTCTGCCCTCAGCCAGAAGCAGGCCCAGACCTGTGCAGATTCACCTCCTCAGGGCCAACCTTCCTTTCTGCCCAGGAGAACTGTGCCATGTGGCTGCAGACCAAATGCCTCCTCCTGAACTGCTTTGTTGGCACTGAGAAGTACCCATCTTGTACATGCATGCTCCTGCATTGCCACCTCCTTTACCTACAGCACTTCATGCCAGAGTTGCTACATATTTCTGAGCTGGGCAGCTGAAGATAGAGGCCACAGTAAGAGCACCCTCAATGTGCATGGCCCTGAAACCAGCACAGGGCAACCACAGAGCTGCCTGATGTGCCGTGCTGGGTGTGAATCAAATCAATGTCGTTGCCTCTGCCACCTGTGCAGCAGTGCAGTGTGGCTGTTTCAGCCTAGAAAGGGCTAGGACCATCTCTAGGATCTTTGGAGGCCTATGGGCTTGGCTAGAAAATCATCTGAGGTGTGAAAAGTACCTGAGAGGGAGGGGGAAGGGACTATGAAAATGCTCTGCAGAGTAACTTAAATCAGAGCTCTTATCATCTGGATTTAGACCTAACCTCTGCATGCATTCACCTCTTTGAAGGAAAGTCTGAAGTGGTGGAAAGGCAGATGTATCTGCAGCCCAAAGCAGCACTTTAACTGTTTTTCCACTACAGTGAAAATTCACAGTGAGCACCGCATCCCCAGGGAGAGGTGCTGCACTTCTTAATTAATAATTCCAACCCAGTGCCCATTTGGGTGAGGAGCAGCGTGGTGAATCTGTACCAAAAGAGACCAAAAGATCCATTCCCTCTGTGCTTCAGCCCTGCAGGGCTGACAGCAGCCCCTCCTGGGGGGGCATAGGAGCAGCCCCCTCTGCTGCTGCCTTCCCATGCTCAGCCCTGGGCTCCCAGCCCTGCTGCCTCATCCCACTCTACCAGTGCCTCCGCTGTCCCAAAGTGATGGCAAAGGGGGACCCTGCTGTTGGTATAATCTGCCTTTACTATTTATGAGTGTAAAAAAATACTATAATTAATAAATTGGTCTATGTCTTTGGTTGCTGCCCCTTCCTTTTAGCCCCTAGCTGTTCCACTAGCTTGCTTTGGATCCATGCCTCCAAGCTGCAGGATGCCTGAAGCAATTTGTTTTCTGGAGTTCTTTGGGCTACCCTTGAGCCCATTCAAGCTTCCTTCCAGAAAGGAGGAGGGAGCTGATTATCAGTCGGGTGACATTGCAGCCCCATCTTTCACTCGGGGTTGTCAGTGCGTGGATCAATGCTGCACGGAGCAGTTCTGGGAATCAGCAAGATCAGGTTCTCATAATTGAGGGGGGGTGACCTCCAAAGGGCAGAGATTTATAATACCCACAGCAGAGAGGGGGAGCTAATGAATGCACTCTGCAGTCCCAGTTCAGCCAGGCCAAGGCTGCTGGGGTGCCAAGCACTCCTTGTGCTGCTCCTGGAGGTACCAACTCCATCCCACCCTGCATGAGAGTTTCCAGCACTCAGAAACCCAAATGCCTGCAGTTGCAGCCAGCAGTGCTGCTTTTCTCCTGCTGGATCCTTGTGGCACATCCATGGGTGCAAAGGGTTGTGCAGACACTGCTCCTGCACTACACTGTCCCTTCCCCCCATACATTTCCAGGCCAGCTCTTCTCCATGCTAGATGTAGAACAGGGAGGAAGGACACAGCTCACACCACTGCTCTTCATGGGAAAACCCCCAGGGGCAATTTCTGCTCATGACAACGCTCTGCCACCTGGATGCAAGTACACCTGATATTCTCACACTTTTTACTATTGTTTCCTCACCCTATTTAAGATTTAATCCTACTGGGTTATTCCTCAGGATACGATGGTGCTTTGGGAGCAGCAGGAAATAAACCCTCAGCATTCATTTCTTTCCAATTTTACCTTTTTTCTAGCATTCCTTTTGGTTGCTCCTTTTGCCATGGCCTTACTGTCCCTCTGCCTCCAGTAACAGCCCAGAGCCCAGCAGGATGTGCTGTAAATCTCTCACACAGAGCACAATGCAAAGTTCCTTTCTGGTCATAGTAAATAATTAACGTGCAACATTACAGCATGTCCCAGATGTACCCTTAAGTGTGTGCTGTCTGGGACAAAGGAATGAGCCCTAACAGGTTGCCAAGTGGAGCTGAACTCTCTTGAGCCCACATCTATAGGATTTTCTGAATGGAGGTTGGCGCAGGAAATATTCTACCCCTGGATTCCATAAGGCTGAATGGTGACAATGAAGAAAAGCGACAGCAAATCTCACCTGACCAGAAGGGGGATCAGTGACACAATGCAAACATCTCCCTGATCCAGCACAGAGTGCAGCAGGCACTGCCCCAATGCTTTGGTGCTGGTCTTGTCCCAGGAGCACCAGCCAGAATGCTGAGCAGTGCATGCCACACCATTACACACCATGGGTGAGCACAACCCCTGGGGCACTGACAGCAGCACAACCAAACCTGGAGGACACAGGCATCGAGCTTGCAGATACGCTCAAGAGATTTGCTCTGCTAAATTCCTCAGCCCCACAATGCCACCTCTGCACATCTCCCCCTCCTCCTCGAATCACAGGAACAAATGTCATCCCCAATAGCAGCTCGTTAGCAGGAGCAGTTAATGGCACCTGAAGTGCCTCTCATCTTCTGGCTCAGCTCCATGGCACCTGTTTCCATTTCTCTGAGTGAGCTCCATGTGAGTTTGGGGTGCACAGCTGCCCTTTCTGCTTTCATTCCATCAGGCAGAGACAGACAGAGCCCCCAGAGTCAGGCAGGCACATCCCAGCAGCTGACAGCCCCAACCAAACTGATTTTTGCCTATCCAAAACCCTGGCGTAGTTCAAGGATCCCAGTACAAATGAATTAAAGGCGAGTTATTAAAGAGGGAACAACAACAACAAAAAAAGCAAAACCAAAAAGAGCAACCACATAAACAGCCCAGCAGGCACAGCAGTTATAAAGCATTTGCATTAATGCACAACAGGAACATAGAAATTATGAACATTATGAAAGAAATTGGTGCAAGGATGCACAGGTGAGCAGTGCCTGCATTCACCACTGGCGCTGCAGGGGCTCTGGGTGCTCTCCCCAGCTCTGATCCTGGATTTGTAGTGGAGGTCACGCCTCCCTGCTCACAGGCAGCTCACTGCAGGAGGACCCAGGGCTCCAGCAGACACCCAGAGGGCAGAGCTTGGCAGCTGTGGCCCTCAGCACTGCTCAGTAGCACCTGCATCACCCAGCAGCTCCTCCTCCCCTTGCTGGCTCTGCTCAGGTGCACCAGTCTGACAATGGATTTGCATCAGCAGAGTTTTCAGGTACTGACAGATCTTGTTAGCAGAAATGAATGGCAATGCTTCCAAAATAGCCAGGAGCCACCAGGATCCAATTCATTTCCACCTCTTTGCTTCTATTCTGGCCAAAGGGAACTGTTTCAAAAAGAGAAACTTTTCTGCACTCAAGGATTCCCTCCTTTCCCTCCTGAACACAGACTGCTGGCCAAGCAGCTCCACGAGCAGCAGCACCATTTTCAGCCCAGACCAAGCAGCACAACCAATGCAGCTCCAGCACCTGCAGCACAGAGCCACCAGCCCAAGGATTTATGCAGGTGACAGAAAATGCACACGCAAAGCACGTGGGCTAAAAATGGGGGCTCACTGTATTCCCAGCTGGCTTGAAGAGAACAATACATTCATAAATGAAAAATTCCACACAAGTGCTAATGGCTCGACATCACAGCCCTCTGCAATTGTCACAGAAAGCTCATGGAAACTGGATTACTACAAACAAAGCCCCTGTTGTAGAAGGAGCACTTTGCTGTCACACTGGCTCTGGTAACAAGCCCATTAATGAGGCTAAAGCAGTTACTATAGCAGATGGAGCACGTGTGAGGGGGGCTGTAAAAATCACATTCATCTTTCTTGTATGAAGGGCAAAAGGTTGGGCTTTCAGGAAGAAATAAGACAGGCAAAAATAAGATATAAAAACATACACATATATATATATAAGCCAACCACAGCTTGATGCAGCTCACTAGCACAAATAGGAGGCAAATAACAGCCCGCCTGCCAACCATTGGGGAATGGCTCTCATTGCAACCCTTCACTTTAATCGTGCCCAGTCATTCACTCCCTGTCTCCTTTCCCCCTTTACTTGTAGCTAATTCACTGCTAAGCTTGTTCTCTGCCAGCAGGCAGAAGGGAAATGGCTCAGAAGAGGATTCAATAGGACAACTGTATCTGCACAGAGACACAAGGAAAATAAACAGCCTCCAAACATACAAAGTTTCTAATTCTATTTAGCTCTGTAAAGACGTAACAGCAGGGAAGAGCTCAGGGTATTTATATAACATAATAAAACAGAATATACAACATCCCTGTCCACTTTTGTACATAAATACACATATCTCCTTTGCAGATTGAAGCATATTTCTTGGTAGCTAGATAGAGAACAACCAGCCAAGTTCTTTCTACTCACTTAAACAGCTTTAGCAAACAAAAAAGTTGGACATCTCCATCTATGGCACCAAATAAGTTTCATCTGTTTGCAACAGAAAAAAAAAACCAACAATTTCCAGATACCTCCAGCATGACACAGTGCACACAGGGCAGTCAGATCTGCTCTCAAACAGGGAACTGTTACACTGTGTTTTACAGACATTTCAGCTGTAAGAGAATATTCTCTTGAAAAACCAACGGTTGTGATGTCACCAAGCACTGGAAGTGGAAATAAAACACATGACACATTGTAGAGAAAGTCCAAACATCTGCAACCACTTATGCTCATAGACAGAGCCGTGCTACAGAGTGGATGTGGTTAATTACCATTTGATATACTAGCCTTCAGCACATAGGAGATGGTGAGGAAGGATAAGACTTGCAGTCTGACCTGTGCCATTATCCAAGTATAACAGACATTCTAGCTGAGTTTCAATGGATCTTTCCTGCATTATTCCAAAGCCATAGATACTAAACAGCTCATTGCAGAAGGAATAGTTAAAGTGAACAGGAAAAATGCAGAATAAGCAGCTCCCTCAAAACAGCCACTGTCTGAGAGTGTAAGTTGAAAGAAGCCCCTTTGCAGAGTAAAGAAATAAACCTGGCCATTCCAAACAGTCGGGTTGGTTAGCAGCTATTTCTTAACCACTGCCTTTTTATTGTTGTTGTCCTGCTCAGATTTCTGAGCCTCAAGGTCTCATCTCTAAAAAGAAAAAAGGGGAATGACTCAAAGTGTTTCAAGGGCCGTTTCTGAAGGGATGCAATACAGAGGACCTTTGTCACACTGCTGTAGAAACGTGAAGAGCAGCTGACAAAAGCAAGCGCCGCCCCCTTGTGCTTTTTCTCTGAAAACACCTCTTTTCTGTCAACTTTGTAAGTAAACTCCAATTGCAAGCGTTCTAAAAGAAAGGACACTTGCTTTTAGATTTGCTTTTGGACACAACAGCCCAAAAATCACCCAGAAAAGCAGTCTGTGGGAGGAGGGCAGGGTGCTTATCGGCGTCGGAACGCGCGCGATATTCTCCAGGCGTTGGGCTCCTCGTAGCGGTTGTACAGAGGTTCCAGCCTCTGCTGCTTCTTCTGTTTGCTCAGTTTGGTTGGATCCGAAACCTTGAAGAATGCTGGTGCAAATTCCACCAGCCAGCGGGGATCAATGGTTGTCACTTCACGCATGTATTCCTTGGTGGTCAGCACCAGTTCGTGATACACCACCCTGTGAAGAGAGGCAGCAAGGTGGGATATTGGTATCTCCAAGGAAAAAGAAATACAAAAGAGGCACGTCAAGGGCTGATTCTTCCCTCTGATTCACTCTGATTCTTCCCCTCTTCAGCAGAACACTCCAAAAGAACCCTCCAGAATCATAGAATCACCAAGGTTGGAAAAGACCTCAAAGCTCATCCAGTCCAACCGTTCACCTATTCCCAATAGCTCCCACTAAACCATGTCCCTCAACACAACATCCAGCCTTTCCTTGAACACCCCAGGATCGGTGACTCCACCACCTCCCTGGGCATCCATTCCAGTGCCTGACCACCCTTTCTGAAAAGTAATACTTCCTCATGTCCAGCCTGAATCTCCTCTGCTGTAGCTTGAAGCCATTCCCCCTGCTCCTATCACTAATGACACGAGAGAAGAGGCCGACCCCCAGCTCACTACAACCTCCCTTCAGGAAGTTATAGAGAGCAATGAGGTCTCCCCTGAGCTCCTCTTCTCCAGGCTGAACATTCCCAGCTCCTTCAGCCTCTCCTCATATGGCCTGTGTTCCAGACCCCTCACCAGCTTAGTTGCCCTCCTTTGAACACGTTCCAGGGCCTCAATATCTTTCTTGCAGGAGAAAGAGGCAGCAAGTTGGGATATTGAGATCTCCAAGGAAAAAGAAATTAAAAAAGAGGCATGTCAAGGGCTGCACTTTATCTCTGATTCTTCCCCTGTTCAGCAGAACACTCCAAAAGAACCCTCCAGAAGAACTATCTTCTCTTTCCTCTCCTACCTCTTCAGCATAGAAAGTTCCATTCAGCCCAAAAGGACTCATTCTCTCTCTCACCATTCCACAAATCTCAATCCCACAAAACACAAACACAGAACTGCCACTCATTCAGTCCCAGCTTTGGTTCTAAACGAAAGTCTCGTGTCTGCAGAGGCACAAATTCCAGCAGCAGAAAGAGCCAAAAGCAGATTTGAAACTTCTCTTACTCCACTCACTGCAGAAAGCAGAAGCCTCCACCTTCATCTGTGTACTACAAATAGTGCATGTGACAGGCTTTTCAGTTGTGGAGTTTGAAGTGAAATAGGAAATTACATGATATCCCTTTCCTTACATCAAGTAGACAACAAAAAACCATAAAACCACGACAGCTCACCATTCTGGCTGCCTGTTGAAGAGAGCACTGGATGGGTGAATATAGACAACTTGCTGATCGATGAGCGTTCGATAGCCCTCCTGAGGATCCTTCTTTGCTGCATTTCGGAAGAAACCACTGCAAATGGCCTTCTGGACTCGAACTGTTGCCTTGCCACAGGACACCACATCCAGTTTGTGCCTGCCAGAAAAGAGAGAGGGAGAAAAAAGAAAAAAAATAAATAAATCCGAGTTCTCCATAGGCAAGTGGAGCCACTATCATCAGATTAATACGTTTTATTCAGTTCCTGTAGTATAAGAACAGCACAAAGTTCCTCTGGAGATGCTCACCTGTCCATAATGCCCAACATCTGCTTGCGGATGTCCTGCGCCCTGCGTAAGGAGCGGGCTTGGATAAAGTTTTCATAGCACCAAGGATTGGAAAACTTGTTGTTCTTCCAGGAATTGTACACAGCCAGCAGGGTGAGGTGGTCACCTTCTGTCTGATGGAACTTGGCTTTCTTCTGATCAGCAAGTGCTTGTTTATCCTAACGCATAAAGAATGCATCCATCACTTACATCTAACCAGAGCTACTGAAGCTTTGACCCTGCTGCTCTTCCAACCCCTCCCCACTTGTCCAATCTGCTCATAAGTCATTAATTAGACACTGTATTACATAGTCTGTTAACTTCAATTTTGGTCTAAGTTGCAGCAGGCCATCCTAACAAAGGACCAATGGTTTCAAGAGCAGTCTGACGCAAAGGAATCCTACCACAGCACAGCCTGCTGCTTGCTGACTTAAAAGCAATCATCAGTGGTTTGTCCTGAAGAAATACATTCCATATACATGAAAATGACAAAGCCATTCTGACCTGCACAGCTAAAGCTGACTTGGTTTAGGATTATACGTATTTACTGGGGAAAGAAAAAGACTTGCAGCTTCCATCTTCCCACCTGCAAAGAAACTACTAGCATCCCCCCAGCTACAGAGTGTCCAAAAAAGGTGGCAGATATGCAATGCATGAACCAACAGGTTTGTTTTGGCAGATATGCTCACTTCCTAAGACCTAAGGCAGTCAACACAAAACACACTCATGTTGTAACAGTGCTTCCTCTCAGCAGCATTCCTTACCTTTGGCCTGTAGAACACATTCTGAACAGACAGCATGGAGACTATTGTCAGCATTTCCTCGCTGCATCCCAGATGTACAGACATGATCAACATTTTACACAACATGGGTTCCAAGGGGAATTCTGCCATCTGCAAAAGAATTGTTTCAGAGTACCCTGAAAAGCCTCAAAAAACCTTGAGTTCTCTCAGTGGAATAGAGAAAAGCTCTTTCTCCTATGCTTTCTCATCAAAACTGTGTGTATTATCCAGGATAATTATATTCAACATTAAATTATTTGTCTATACACAAACTCGCAAGGAAATCTCAACACTTAGAGGAGATTATTTCAGATATTCATGTAAGTAACCTTACGAATAAGCAAAAATAACAGCTGATCCTTAAAAAGCAGAAAATACAAAACAACTGCTCCATGCCACCCTCTGAATGGCAATCCAGACAGCACCAAGAAGTGTTTTATTTAGCCTACCCTGCGCCCAAGTCGAGTCAGTAATCCCTCATCATCCAGAGCTCCCAGAGTGTACAGCTGCTCCATGGCAGTGATGAGAGTTTCCATTGGGGGAGCATCCATAAAGTCAAAGGACAGCAGATCATTGATGCCCATTGCCTGAGCAGAGGGAGTGGAGAGGCAAGTTAAAACACAGAGGAGAAGGAAGACACCAAACTCCAGCCAGAGATACATAAGCATCAAAACAAATCATCAACTGACTGAACCCGCATGGAAAGGCTTGAGGCAGAGCCTAATCCACTGACAAGTTTATGATCAGGCTGACTTGCTGAAAGCCAGAGGAATACCCACCTTCAGGGAGAGCACTGTACTGGCTAAATTTGTTCTCTGGATTTCAGGCACGTTGGTTGTTAGCATTTCATCTCGATAAGCACGCTCTGTGTACAGCCTATAGCATTTCCCAGGTCCTGTTCTCCCAGCTCTTCCTGCTCGCTGCTTTGCTTGAGCCTAAAGGCAAAAAAAAGGCATGGCAGTGAACAGGTGTAAACAGGTACCATTAAAAAACGTGACATAAAATAATCATTCACCATTTTATTTGTTGTGATAGAGAAAAAAAGATTTCCAACACATCCCAGGAAAGTTACATTACATGGTTTAGTGGGAGCTATTGGGAACAGGTGAATGGTTGGACTGGATGATCTTTTAGGTCTTTTCCAACCTTGGTGATGCTATGATTCTATGATTTTCCTTAGCATGGCCACAAAGAATCTCAAGGAGTTTTCAAAAATGCAGTTTTATCATTGCTTTACTTTGTGCTTGGATCCCACACCATTTAAATGCATGTTAACAGCAGGAAATAAGAGCACTGAGTACAGAATGCCTACCTGTGAGATTGGTGTAACAACCAGCTGGTCAATCCCAGTCTTGGAGTTGTACACCTTCTGCTTCACAAAGCCAGGATCGACTACATAATATATTCCATCAATGGTGAGCGACGTCTCAGCAATGTTAGTGGCAATAACAACCTACAAACAACAGCTTGCTTCAGTCACCACTTTCTATAGGCATACATGCAACCAAAAACATTCTCCATGCTATGGAAGAGCCACCTTTTCTCCAAAAGTACTTCCCTTTGTTTGAAATAGTAACTGCAAGGATGGGAAACGCTAAAAGAAGTGTGATCAGCACTGTTAAATACCCAACTATTAAAATACACCAGGAGAAAATGAAGCCACACTTAGCTGAAATTACCTTTCTGCTTCCTGGTGGAGCTGGGTCGAAGATCCTGGTTTGCATTTCACTGGGTAAGGCTGAATATACTGGGAGGATAATCAGCTCTGGAACATCAGGTCCCAGAGATTTCATCCTTTCATAAAGGATCTCACAGGCTGTGTCAATCTCCTCCTGGCCAGTTAGAAACACCAAAATATCACCTACAAAGGAAGTGAAATATGCATAGGATCAACTATGCTTAGTACAGCTCCTGTATGACCAGGTTTCCATGTAACACCTTTCCATTTGAAGCAGAGAGCCCCACTTTTGTTGGCCCTTCAGCCAGAAGCAATTCACTTTGCCTTTCACCCAGCATCTTTAGCATTTTATTGACTGTATTTGCAAACTACAGACAGCAGTGCCAAGGGCTCTGTTCTGCTCCTGTTACCAACTACATTCCATGAGTAAGAAAGGTACTGCTCATAGCTTACAGTCCCCCAGTTACCTATCACCCAGACTCACCATCCACGTATCATGACTCTCCACTCACCTGGAGGTTCAGTTAAGTGGATCTGCATTACTGTAATCAGACTAGCATCCAAATAATCTGTCTCTGGCTCTTTTGTGTACAGAATTTCGACTGGGTACGTTCTGCCAGGAATTGTGAAGATTGGAGCCTCATAGAAATACTGAGAGAACTTGACAGCATCCAGCGTTGCCGACGTCACTATCAGCTTCATATCCTGCCTTTTCTGCACTGTCTGTGGCAGGAAAGAAAGTTCTCAGGTCATTTATTGTCTTTGGGATGACTAAAACACGGCAATTGACTTCAGTCAAAGAAATATTTAGTATTTAAGAAAGAAACGTGACCAGCTGTCTCAGGTCATTTGCCAAATAATTGGGTGACTCGATCCAGCACTGGGAATTTTAAATTATGAGCCACTGAGGTCACATTTCAAACCTTCCTTAGCAGCACCCATCACAGAAAGCTTTGGGCAGAGAAGGAAGAGCAACGCAACAGCATTCCTCTGCTCACCCAACATTAAAAGCACTTTGGAAAGCTAAAGCTTTTTGTTTCTGTTGAATTTTGCTTGCTTCATCTTCACACAGAGAAAAACGTGGACTACAAATTATCAGGAACATAGCTTTGCTTCTTAAGAAACTCAGTACTGAAATGAACTTGACCTGCGTGGCCTTGCCTTTCCCAGTGGGCTCCTACCTGTGCACAGCACACAGGGGACATCAGAGCAATAGAAATCAGATATGACATTACCTTCTTCAGGAGTCCAAAGAGCACATCTGTGTGAATTGTCCTCTCGTGGGCTTCATCCAGCATAATAATGGCATACTGGGTCAGATCAGGGTCTATCAAGCACTCTCTCAGCAACATCCCATCTGTCATGTACTTGATGACAGTTTCAGGGCTAGTGCAGTCTTCAAATCGAATGGTGTAGCCAACCTAAAAGGAAGAGTTGAATAGAAAACACACCATTTTTACACTGAAACTGCATCTGCACCCAAAAGAGAGAATTAATCACAGAATCACAGAATTGTAGGGGTTGGAAGGGACCTCCAGAGATCATCGTGTCCAACCCCCTGCCAAAGCATGTGATAATTAACACCATTAGTTCCTAGTTTGATTATTCTGCCAGCCAAATTTCCAGCTTACAAGGGAACACACACATGTACATTAGCAAAAAAAACCCAACAGAACAGCTCCACTATTGATTTCTTCTGCTTTTCTTCACGATTATTCTGGTACATCATTCAACTCTGAAATTCACCTCTTGTCCCAAACAGCAACCGAATTCTTCTGACACTCTCTTGGCAACAGACATTGCAGCCACTCTGCGAGGCTGAGTGCATCCAATCTTCCCTCTTGATGTGTACCCTGCCTCAGCCAGGTACTGAGTAATCTGTGTCGTTTTCCCAGATCCTGTCTCTCCAATAACAATCAGAATCTGGTTGTCGTGCACAGCCTAAAACAGATCATTAAAAATACATATATTCACAGTTTCAAAAATGAGAAGAAGCAAAAACAGATGTAGTATGGTTAGGACTAACTGAAAACCTACTTCTCTTGCTCCAGCTGACCCAGACCAAAAGGGATGTACCCTTACTGAAAGAGTCTGCAAACTTCTCAACCACACAGCTGACAAATCTCTTTGGCCACGTGATTCTAGATTTAATTTTGATTTACTAACATACATATTTGTAAGTAAAAATAATTACTCTGAGCTATAGCTATGCTCTTATCAAGTGGTTATTCACCTACTAACAAGCTAAAACAACATTTGTATTAAACTACTGCTGGTTCAAACATAATTTCAAGAGTCTTACTTGTATCAGCTGCTCCTTCAGTCTGAAGATTGGGAGACTCTCTCTCTGCTCAATGATAGAAAGCTGTGTCTTCTTACCATAAGAGGCTTTGTTGCCACCAAATGCATGTTTCTTCCACTCTGGGATATCATTGGGCATCATCCCAATACCTCGCATATTTGCAGCTATTTGTCTTCCATCCACTAGAAAAGAATCAATTTCATTACCACATTTAAGTTCACGCAGCACAGATCCCAATAATCCTGCTTCTATCACTCCATCATCCACACCTTCTATATTTTTCTTGTGCATTTATGCATTTTCAAAGTTCCTATATAAATACCCCCCCTCTATTACATTAATTTCCAGCCTAAAAGCAAAATAAAATTGTTTCACCTTCCATCTTGTTATTTAGTAATGCATCCTCAGCTGCCACAAAAAAATGCACAGTTCACATTTAGATGTGTGCAGGCATACCATCAGGGAGAGGATCCACCCAATGTGTGTTGAGTCCCATGGGGATAGAATCCATCTCTGCTTCTCTTTGGGCTTGTTTAAGTTCCCTTCTTTCTTTAGCTAAAGCACTCTGCATCATTGCAGCCTGGGACAACGAGCCATCTGGATTCTGAAAAGCAAGAAAAAAAAAACATTAAAATTTCAAGTGCTCCCAATTAAATCAATTAAATAAAGCATCCTGTCTTTAACCCTAAAAATCTCTTCTTACCTTTACTATTTTTATAGGACTCATATCCATGCTCTGTTTAGTATGACCTCGAAGGAATGGTGGTTCCTCTTCAACTAACTCAATCTCGAGATCTTCATCTAAATTCAACAAGTGGTAATTTTAATAGAGAGTTCCAAATGCTTAAGAAAACTGTGATATGTTTCACATCCATTTCACAGCAGAAATGTGATTTCTCATGTCCAGAAACATAAGGAATTAAGAGCCATAAGAGTACTTAGAAACACTACCTTCTTCATCATCAACTTTAGGAAGAATCCCAGTCTCCTCATCAAAGTCAGGAAACTCCTCCTTAGAAAGCACATTGGCAGCAATCATCTGGTAAGAGAATGAATAAAACATGAATTTATCCCCATGAACAAACACAGCTTGCACCCATGAGGTCTCAGTTCTAATGATACCATCAGAATTGCAAGCCAGGAATAAAGGAATGTTCTGATTTCAAAACAAAGGACCATTCCTTCGTTGAGGACATTCTGGACACATCTCCCCATGTCATCCAGCCTCACAACAGTCTTTCTGTTATTCTGCATAACATAAGCATGAGACAGCTGGCCAAAAAGCCCCACAAGAAAGCAGCAGGCTCTGTACTTAGAGTCAAAGCACAAATTAAACTACGCACTGTATTTTAGACCACAAAACTGAGCAGGTTTACTGAGTGACACCCTATCCCCCTCAAGACAAAACACACCTGCTTTATTTCCCATTTCTCTGGGTCTGAAATGCGGGTGAGCCGTTTCCGTTCCAAGGTATCATCCTCCACCTCTGGGGCATTCACCAGGGACAGGTGACTGGGTCTGTCTGGGTTTCTCATTGAAGTTTCTTCATTGGTTTCTCCAACCAAGTTTCTCCTCCGGTTTGGATTCAAGTCTTCCCCAGTGTCTTGATCAACATCCTACATCAGACAGATGAATTAGTCAGCTCTACTTACGCTGCATATAGATAAGCACAGCAACAGCTTGAAGTTTCATCAGTCGCTCAGGTGAGTGTCAAATCAAAACAACTGTTCAGACCATTACATCAGAAACACACAGAACTACAGAAAATGAATAGGAGATAACAGGTCACTTAAAAAACGAGTTACAGTTGTATCTCTGACTTGAAGAATTACGGGTTAGCATTCACTAACGAGACAACAAAAAGAAATGTAATCTTTAAACATCTCAGCATCCCGTAACTTCTACACTGAGCACCACAGAATGGATTCCACATCCAGTGGGATGTGACAGTTCCATACCTTCATGCTCAGGCTGGTTTTGGATCCAGTAAAGGATAACACTTTGACCTTCACTCTTTGACCTTTGCTCACAACATCAGCAACGTTGGCAACACGTCCTTCCCTTCGAAGCTCTGAGATGTGGACCAAGCCCTCCCAACGCTTCCTGTAGGTGAAACAGAACCACGTGAGACGTTGAACATGATTACTCAGATGGTCCTTCAGATCATGAAGAGTCCAGATTAAAACATTTTGTTGTCAACTGGTTGTCTGTGCATGTTCATGAACTGCTTTTTTGTAAAAACAGTTCACGTTCTCCTCTGTCTACCTTATTTTCTGAAACAGAACTTCATTTTAGCAACAAAACTCAGCGTACCGTTTTGTAGCACTGTAACCTCTTTGAGACACCAGCAGAAAAAAGCAGAGACAGAACAGTACCAGATTTGTTCTAATTACTATAACATACCTCAGACCTTCCAGCTGCACAAAGCACCCAAACTGCATTATACTGGTGACTTTGCCATTGTAAATGTCTCCAATGGAAGGCTCCTCAGGCGGTGGACGGTCCACATGCTTGTCTCTCCATCTCTCACTGCTCTTCTCGACATACTTGTCTCGATCCCTACGGTCCCTACTTGGACTCCTGCTCCTTGAGTGGTATCTGGATTTACCCCTGTTCCTATCCCAAGTCCTGGAACGAGACCTAGAACGAGATCTGTGCCTTCGTTTCCTGTCCCTGCTCCGGCTTCGGCTCCTCCTCTTTTTCTTTGCCCTTAACAAACAAAAGGAAATATATTCACACTGAAATTCCACAGAGCAAGCAGACAATATTAACTGCCAATATCCATTCCCTTAAAGATGAATTAAAAACACACCGGTGCTCACTGTTCCTCTGTTTGCCTTGCCTGTCTGCACTAGGCATCAGAGCTTCAAGTTCTTTAAGTGCATCCGCTGCCACTTTCACATCATCTTCATCCAGCATATTCTACAAGAACAGAGAATCACTCTATAAGCCAGCTGAGAAAAGAATCCATCACCAATAATTCACCTACAGAAAAAATTATCTCATGCATTTCTAGTCAGAAAAAATACAAGTTTAAAAAAAAAAAGATCAGGCAGAATATATGATAAGAACAAATGAAAAGTGTAACAAAGCTACTTTATTTTGCCACAATCGTGAGCCAATCTGCTTCTACGTGAAAGACAGCTTCATCCCAAACCTCCAACCAAATTACTGAGTTACAAAATGTAAGTTTGTACAAGCAACTGTTTGTAACAGCTATTCCTGATGACTACATCCAATAATATCAGCCTTCGGGCTCTTTTATGTTTTGTTTCTCAGTCTGCTCCTATTCATGCTTTGGCTGGAGATACAAACACTAAGAAAAACTTGAAGTAAACAGAGACATCAAAAAAGCCACAATCTGCATTTTTGCACACTCTTGAAAGAAAACTGAAATCATAACCTTACCCTAACGTTGGGATTATCTGGCCTGCAAAGGGCTGGAAATAATTCCTTCAATCTTTCCTTTTCTGACTTGGGTTTGACAACAGCCTCTGCTTTGGAGATTAATAAAACAAACAAACAAGAAAATTTTGAAGAGTCAAAATGATTTCTGCTCAACCAATCTGAAATTAAATACAAAGTTTCAGCCGAATACAAAGGTTAATACAGATCTCATAGGTTTTAGAATACTAACATATATTGCTCTGTAAAAATACAAATATATATTGTCTCTATAAATACAGACAAAAACTGCGAAGGACATGAGAGTACAGTTTTGTTATTTTTGTTTCTTTTTTGCTGAACTGATGAAAGGGAAAAGACTTCACTCACCTTTACTCGTAGATGGTTTTGATGGAGGCCGCATTGTCTGTATGAGACGCAGCAAGTTACTAATGAGGGAATCCTGAAAAGGAAATGGAAGGCTTAGATCTAAGAAGTGATAGCATCACTTTTGTTTATTATTACAAAGAACAACAGAGGGGTAAACAACAGGGCAAAGAAAACTGAAAAGCTGAATATTGCATAGCTGTGCAGTTGAAAAAAATCAGCAGCCAATCCCCACAACTCTCCTTGATAATTCAGGTCAAAGGAACACACAAAAAGCATTCAGATCTCACTCACAGTGAACTCAGCCCCATTCTTTTGGAGAACAGCTTTAAACGTGTCAAACGTGGTGTTTTTCTCGGCGAGATTGATCACAAATTCGGCTACAAAGAAAGAGCACAGAGTCAATTAAATGAGGGCAGTGTCTAGCTAGATCCATCTATCTACAAGGCAGCGGCTTCCCTTTCTGGGAGCTCACATCAAATTTCGTCACAGTGTTTCTTCAGAAGGCTTTTTTAATTTTTTCTGAGTTCCAAAAACCCTTCGTTAAAGGCGTTGCGGCCGCCAGGCCCGGCTACAACCGCCCTCCCCCCGCAGCTGCCGCCCCGCCTCGCTCACCCAGATCCTTGTCGTTGATGCCCAGGTGGTTGTCGAGCTCGGTGCAGACCTTGGAAACCAGCGACAAATACTCGAGCTTGGCGAGCTCCTCTAAAGCCGCCAGGTCCGCCATAACTTCCCCCCGCATACCCGGAGCCACTTCCGTATCCGAGAGGCAGCGGAAGTCGTTCTGATCATAGAGAGGACATGGGTGTGCTAGAGCGGCTCGCTCCAGAGCCAATCAGCACAGACGGTGGGCGCTCGGGGCGCAGGAAGTGCCCGTTGCTAGGCAACGCGTGCAGCCGCCATGTCGGCCTTCCACTGGGAGGCGAGGCGCAGACAGGCGGCGCTGGAGCGGCGCAGGGCCGCGTTTCTACGGGTGCGTGGAGGGCCGGGGCGGGGCCGGAGGCGCGGCGTCGGGGTGGCTTTTATCGCCCCGTCCGCCCTTTGCAGGCTACGGGTGGCTCCAGGATGGATACCGGGCACGGCGGCGATAGCGGCGCGAAGCAGGCCTTGCTGCCCGGTGAGCAGAAAGCGGCCCCGCGGTCCCGGGGTGGAAGGAGGGGCTGAGAGCCGGCCCCAGCCCCACTCAGGGCTGCTTCATTCCTGTCACAGAGCCTCAGCCCGGCCGCTGCTGCTGCCCGTGTCATCATGTCTCGAACCCCAGTGCCAAGCTGCCCAACCGCTTCTCGGTAAGGAGCTCCTGAAAAAGCTGGAACACACGTGAGAGCCACACAGGACACGTTTAGATCTGTGGCGTTTCTGTTTTATTTTGTGCTTAGATCGTTGAGGAAGAGGTTGGTAATTTCCTGTAGGCTTAGTGTGAATCGTGCAAAATGACTCCTCGAGCGTTTCACACGTATGGGAAACAAAGCAGAACATCATGCAGCGCTGTGGGACGGAAGAGACAAAGTAATTTCCCTTTGCATCTTTAGGCTGTACAGTACATGCAACAATGGTGAGGACCAAGAGACTCCCAGACCTCCACCAGCAGAACAAACCCAGCACCGCCTGTGTACAACGCAAAGGCCGTTTCACCAATGTCAGCAGCAAAAGCTAACAGCTAAATAAAACAGCATTGCGCCTCGAAGGGAAGAGTCTCTCTTAAGCAGTGAGCGCTCTCCCAAATCCTTATTCACTCTGCTTGTCATGCCCTATCCTCTCCCTGGGGCTGCCGGGCTTCAGGGTTGCTGGCTGAGAGCTCCCCCAGGGAGGAAGCTTCACTATTTCTGCATGATCCCAGCAGATGACACAGTGAGGGACAATGCTTCACACTCACAGCCCTGTGTTTGTTGCTGGTTCAGGAAGCGTGTTTTGAAGAAGGGTTCAGAGGTTTTCTTCAGCTGTTCTGATGCTTTGGTACTCCCCTTAAATGGAACAGAGGTAAGAAAAAGCTCAGCTCCTGAGTAAAAATTTCTGCTATTTTACCATCTAGAATGCATCAGGCAGCATCTAAACTAGAACTCAAAGCATCCATTTCATACACCTGGCACATAGGTGGTGCTACTGCAGTCAGACAGAAGGCTGACAGGACTGGTCCTCCTGTAAAAAAATTTTTCTCTCTTTAAAAAGACCACGAGAAATTAAATGTTGAGAGTCCTTGGTGCCTCTAGGGCACCCTGGAACACACTGAGGAGCTTAGGGAGGCTTCTAGTGTACTCTTGGGTTCAGTGGGGTGCCTTTGAAGTCCTCTAGGACACCCTAGAGCACACTGAGGAACTCTAGGAAGCCTCGAGTGCATCAGAGCACGTCGGGTAGCCCTGGAGGCCTCGACGGCCCCCCAACACTTTCAGCGGCCCCGCTCCCTCAGGCTGCAGTACCTCATTTCTGTCAGCGGGCGGCAGTAGCGGGCAGCGGGAGAAACAGCCAATGACAAGCGGTCTTGCTCAGCAAGCGGGCCGCCGCGGAGCACGCCGGGAATTGTGTCACGCCCGACAGCTGAAGAGGCGAAGAAAAACTACAAGTCCCACAATGTCGCGAAGAAGCGTAGACCAATGGGGAGCGGGCGTCTTGACGTAGCACGCAGGCGCGGTAGGGCGGGCGGCCGCGGATTCATGTGGAGGTCAGGGGCGCTGCGGAAGGAGAGCGGGGTGGGAGGTGGCGGAGGGTCTCAGGCCGCTGGGAGCTGCGCTGCGGTCTGCGGGTAGGAGCGGGACCTCCGCCCACCAGGCCTTTGTCCTGGGAGTCAGCGGCCTCGAGGAGCGTGGATGAGAGGGGGGCGGCGGGGAGAACGGGGACGTGAGAGGAGCTTAAAGTGTGTTCGGGGTGTGGGGGTCCTCGAGGGGGGTGGGGGGAGCTGGGGCAGGGAGA
>NW_024885211.1:410545-420965 GCF_019232065.1 Centrocercus urophasianus | reverse complement strand
TTCCTACTGCAGGGCGGGTTCCTTGGAGGAGGGTTACTTCTTTACTGCCCAGGTCTGTAGGTGCACACGTGCAGCGCTGCCTGGCTTTCTCGTTTCGCATAGTTTTACAGAAGTCGTGGATTTTTGCAGGAGGTGTTTGTTAAAGGGGCTAGAACTCGTGTGAAATGGCTGCCAAGGTGTTTGAAAGCATTGGGAAGTTCGGCCTGGGGCTGGCTGTTGCAGGTGGAGTCGTCAATTCTGCTCTATACAATGGTGAGTGGGACAGGCTGAGTGCTTCCAGTTCTCTTTGTATCCTTTTTGCCAGGCTCTTGTTTGCTCTGTACTTTTGTTGCTAATGGCGTCTGGGGAAAACAGCCACGAAGCCTTTCAGGGCTGTTTTGTACCTTGTGCATTGCGTAAGGGGGAGGACTGCAGACTTTTCTCAAGAAAACTGTCTCTTGTGAGCAAGCTGAGAGGTCAAAGGTTATGGATGAGTATTCTCTTTTGATTTGTTGCTCCTAAGAATGTAAATATTTTCACCAGTTTCACAGTGCAAAAGGCCTTAACTAACTCCCAGGCTGTTTCCATGGAGGTTTTGGTGCTGTGCAGGTATAACTTGTGACAATACTGAAACGATGTTGTTTTATTTTCCAGTTGATGCAGGACACAGAGCTGTTATCTTTGATCGATTCCGTGGGGTCCAGGACACAGTGGTAGGAGAAGGCACTCACTTCCTCATCCCCTGGGTACAGAAACCAATCATTTTTGACTGCCGTTCTCGCCCACGTAACATACCTGTCATCACTGGCAGTAAAGGTGAGCTTTTGGACTGGGCAGCTCTACAAGATCTGGGCTCTCTGATGTGCCGTGTGTGTCTCTTTTGCTGCTTTGCAGCTGGGTGAACAGATGCATGAGAAAAAGCTTTCCCACAGTCAAGACCTTTATTATATATTAACCTGCTGAAGAGGACTACAGGCACGAGGGTTTTCTTTTCTGAATGTGGAGATTCTGTGTGTGTAGAGTCCAGTTTAGCAGTCAGGAATAGTTTGATACTTGTCCCTTAAATAAAAAATTTCTGTTTGCAGTAGGGTCAGTAATTCCCTGAGTTACAAACTGAAGCTTAAATTTAATCTGTAAGGAGGATTTGGATCCCTAGGTGAAAAGCAGTCCTTGATAAGAGAAATACTAAAAACCTTTCCTTTCTTAGAAATCTGAATGCTTATTTTGTCTTATTTTGCTTTCCTTTGGAGAGGACAACTTCAGGATATCTCCTCCCCTGCTGCTAAATCTGTGACTGTTTCTGCAGATCTACAGAACGTGAACATCACGCTGCGTATCCTGTTCAGACCCGTGACGGCGCAGTTACCCCGCATTTTCACAAGCATTGGAGAGGACTACGATGAGCGAGTGCTGCCCTCCATCACAACTGAAATCCTCAAGTCTGTTGTGGTAAGAACAGTGTGAATGCTGCCGGGCTCCACCCACCACCTTTCTTTTGTTTATGGGACCTGCTGGATTGTGAAAAATGTAAAGCTCCAAAGTGAGACTTCTCTTTCTACCCCTTGGCTCTAACGGGCAACCCAGAAGAGTTAAAACTGTAGCTGTGCTAATTGCTTCTCTGTCATTCTAACTCCTTGGCTTTACTTCCATCGAGCGACAAGCAGTGAGAGCTTTCCTCTCACTGTTGTCCATCCCAACTTCAGGCTCGCTTTGATGCTGGAGAATTGATCACTCAGAGAGAACTGGTATCCAGGCAAGTGAGTGAAGACCTCACAGAAAGAGCAGCAACTTTTGGCCTCATTCTGGATGATGTATCCTTGGTAAGAGTTCTCTTTGTTTTTCTCTCTGCACAAATAAGGGAAGAAAATTGGTAGAGGATCAGAAAAGGGGTGTGAAAGTTTGTGTATGTTTGTCTGCAGTTGCACATGATGCAGTGGCTACAGTTCAAAGCAGTTGGTTGTGTCATTGGCCTCCTATGTCCTTGAGCAAGTTCTTGCACTAGCTTATCAACAGAGTCCATTATTAAAGGGCTTGTGTAGTTAAAATGAGAAGCAAATGATTTTGTGGATGATGGATCAGTCTGCAGATTGCTATAGAGAAGCCTGCTGTTCCACAAATACCCCGAGACATAGCATTTTTTTTTGTGGTGTCTTTTAAAACTATTCAGGGAGTGAGCACTCCCCTCCTTCCTCCCTAGAAGCTTTGTAAATTAAATCTTTGGCAGACTGATCTATGCATGCATCTCCCTCTTCTGGGATTTCCTTCCAAAATCCTGCCTAGAGAAAAGGGAAACAAGCATTTTCATCTGGCTTTGAACACACAGGAAGCGTTTGCAGGAATGTGGCTTTGTGATTTATTTTCTTTTTAGTCTCTTTTTCTGAATGCAGTACTTAAGGAAACTCACACTTCCCTTGGAGCATCCCAGTAGTCTGTATGTGTACAGAACAGCTCAGGGAGGGCACAACAGTGCATAGTTGAGCATGAAGAGGACAGGGTTGCTTGGCAGACTGCAGGCTCCTGATCTCTAAGCAAGAAATAGTAGGAGAGCATATTATGTCTCTCAAGATATTTGTGTTGACCGACCTGCTGGATTGAAATTGTGTTTATGGTGTCTTCCTTGACTTTTTTTTTTTTTTAAAAAGGGAAAGTTTGCTAGGCTTAGCTTCTGTTACACTGCATTTTTAATTTTTGTTTAGTGATACTGGCTTTCCATCTTCTCTGATAAAGGCAGGATGCCTCCTGCCTTAGAGGTGTGCTGTTGATAGCAGTGTCACTGTAAATGCTGTTGTGAACTGTGATTTCTGCCCTGCAGACCCACCTGACCTTTGGCAAGGAATTCACTGAAGCAGTTGAAATGAAGCAAGTGGCCCAGCAAGAAGCAGAGCGAGCCAGGTTCATTGTGGAAAAGGTGCTTTATCCTTCTGAGAAACTTTGGCTTGAAAACAGTATCTGGTATCTCTGTAATTTCATCTCATTGTGAATGTTTCATTCACTTGGTTTCACTCAGAACCATAATGCTAATATAGTTCACAGTTCTCAAATCTTCTAAGACAGCTATCCACCAAGAGTGCCCTTAGGTGAGTTGCTCTTCCAGGAGGTTAAGATAAGACAATTTCAAGACTTTTAAACCTCTCCTCTACAATAGACAAAAAAATGTGCATGTATATACACAGTTTTAAGATACAACCACCTGTTCTAGCTCTCTTAAGTCTTCTGGAGGAAAGAACAGTAGGCTGGTGAAGGGGAAATTTGTACTTTAAACTTGACAGTAGCATCTTCCTTCTGTTTTCTGTTCTGCTCACTTTTCTTCTCATCTGTTCCTTTGCAGGCTGAGCAGCAGAAGAAAGCAGCTGTCATCTCAGCTGAGGGAGACTCCAAAGCAGCTGAGCTGATTGCCAACTCACTAGCCACTGCAGGTGATGGCTTAATTGAGCTACGCAAGCTGGAGGCAGCTGAAGATATTGCTTACCAGCTCTCAAGGTCTCGCAACATTACCTACTTGCCCTCTGGACAGTCTGTACTCCTCCAGTTGCCACAGTGAACCTGGCTCTGCAGCCACAGCTACCCTGATCACCTTTAGCTGCCAGATCAGCTCTTTGCAGAAAAATCCTTGCCTTTTCCTGATTGGGTAAAGCAGAGAAAATGAAAATTCAACTGATAAAGGATTCTTAAATAAAACTGAACAAGCTTCAGAACAGACCTGTGTGCCTCCCATATATTGTCAGAGTAATGGCTTCATTGACCACTAATTAAGCTAGGTTTGAGAATACCAACTTCTCAGGGAGCTTGAGAAAAGGAGTTTTCTTCTGTTTGTTTCTGGGCATGATTAAGTGGCCCAGTGGCACTCAGAACACCACAGTGTTTGTATCGATGTGTTGCTGCACTGTTCAGTGCCTTTAGGCTGACTACACGTGGGCTGTTACAAAGTTGCAGGTCCTTGGACTGTGGAATAGAAGCTGAGAACTTGCTGGTCAGTCAAGCCAGTGTTTTCTCAGGTGTTAGCTAAGAGCAAGGGGACACCTGGGCTGTGTAGTGGCTTTGCTATTTGTGAATCATGCCAGTGAGAGCTGGAAAGACAGTGGATTGAGTCTGGGGGTGACAAAGCAGAGGTTCACTTAACGTGGTGGGTGGATTTCAGGCATGGAGGAAAAGATGGTTCTGCAGGAAGAACTTTTTACGTGCATGCTGGGCATTGCCTTTGCTGCATCCTGATTTATTCCCTGCCACTTCTCCTGTTGCGTAGCTTCAGTTCTTTCACAAGATCAGTGGATGTGACAGTCACACTCCAAAAAAGAGTGCTCAGAAGGGCACGTGAGCTTAACTTTCTTAGAAAGCAAAACGAATGCAAACTGAAGGCTTGGGGCGGCAGCTATGCTGCTCTCCAACCAGATGGTGGCAGCAGCTATTCTGCTATGTGCACGAGGAGGGTGGTGGAGAAGACCAAGCTGTGCCTCGGCCTGCCTGCAGAGAAGGTTCCCCCTGGCCTGGGGAGAGGATGTACAAAGCAGAGCTGGACAGTGGCCCACACAGTGGCCCACTGCCCAAACAAACAAAAAAAGCTGGTATAAAAGCTGTCTGATGGGCAGCGCTGTTCTGGAAAGCAGGTAAAAGTATTTACTCCCTGTGTCAGGCTATGCTAGTAAAACTGATGACCATTCGACTATATGGAGCATCTCTGGTCCCATCTCCAGGTTTTATCCCCTTTAAACTACAGAAAATACTGAACAAATGCCTGTCATCTTGGTCCCAAGGTGGTTTTGCTTTGTTGTGTGTCTCCTTGCAGCCCTTCAACTGTTCCTCCTGTGCTCCTTCTGATCCTGAAGGCTCTCCCTAGCTTAGTACTAACAGGGTGGGCAGAAGTAACAAAGTCATCTAGGCATGACTTCAGGGTTGATGTTGTATAGCTTGACATTAGGAAATAGAATTGAGATTCTGGATCCAGACAACTAGTATTTCCAATTCTTATTGGAAGTAAGAATTACCCAGTGTTGGTAAAAGATTGGCATTTTTTTCAATCTAAAGCCCCATAGTTACTTGGCACCATAGCAATTACAGTAACGGCAGCACAGACTTATCACTGGCAATTATCTGAAAGCAGTCCAAAAACTAAGCTGTGGGGACTGATAGCTTTGGGTAAGGTCTGCTGTTTGTGAGCGACATGAGAGACCTGCTGGGGCTGCTGCAGGGCCCTGTATGCAACCTTCTGTGCTGGCAGAGGTGCCAGAACGCACCTCCTGCTTTAGACCAAAGGGCAGCATTTGGTTGCTACCTTCACACATCAAAGCCTTACAATCCACAGTGAAATCTGCCAGCCCACCCTGCTCTGCCTTGTCTGCAAAGTTCCAAAGAAGTGGGGGGGGGGAAGATTCTTCTCTCCCATCCCCTGGAGACTTGGCTTTACTACTTCCTTTCATGCTATGGAAGAGCTCAGCTTTGCACTAACCACAGCAGCTGGGCTAGCCCGCTAGCAACATGCAGACCAGCCAAACAAGCTTTTGTTCATGATAAACAAACAGGAAACTGTTTGATTTCCTCTGTTCACCCCCTCTCTTCCTATTTAACAGATAACCAGCTTACCTGAGTTGAGAGGAGAGCAAAAGAAACCACACAGACAGGTGCTCTGGAGCAGCTGTACTTTGCAGACTGGTTGTTGCAGAGGAATGGGCATCTACTCTGATAGTTGCTAGTATACCAAAACTGCTGAAACCTCTCTAGGTAAGGGAGCTCCCTGAGTTTATGATAATTTGTACCCTGCAGCAAACTGGCAGCGCGTCTGAAGTGGTTAGAACAAGGAATAGGGAGGAGTTTCCTTATTGCTTCTTTTGTACTGCGGATCAAGCAGAAAAAGCCTATCCCAAAATGCAGAGAATGGGGGGAAGCTCTTGTGGAAGTAGGTAGGAAGTGAATAATTGCCTAATCCAAGCTGGAGCTCAGCTAGTTTAATTATTCTTTGCATGACACTAGGCAGCACAGGGGGCAGAGGGTCCCCTCTGAGGCTTAGCTCTATTACTGCTGTGAAAACAGCATTTGAGATTCCTATGCTAAATCTGCATACAATACTGATCTGGACTGCATCAGAAACTTGCAGTGAGTTACCCCTGATCTCTGACAGGCCATCACTGTGCCTAAGGCTGGGACAGTGCATCCCAGCTGCTGGAGGGCAAGGCAGAAAGTTAACAGTGTGAGATGTCAGCTGCAAGACTGACATGCTCCTGTCCCCCAAGCTGGTAGACAAAGTGGGGCAGGAAGGGCAGGAAGAGGCTAGGGAAGAATGTGTGCAGGATGCTTCAGAAGCAGTAGGTTAAAAATACACAGCAGATGCAAGGACAGGAAGGAAACAAAGGTTAAGCCTGAATAAGGTAAGCCCACTCCAGAGACATTAACACAACATGACTTTCGTAGGGGTGAGTCTCACTGTGCCCCCTCTGCAAAGCCAGTAAATATTGCTCTATTGAGGCAATTGCTTCCTCTCAAACACAGCTTTCAGTGGGTGATTTTCAAACCCATAGAAGTGTTTTCACACAAGAAGCTGGGCTATAATACTGGATGTGAGTGGAAAGGAGCAAGTTCAGCCACTTTTTTCCTCACTAGCCAACATATAATAGACCTGCATTCATATAACTCTGGTAGGAAGTTGATGCTGATCAGAGTAGAGGTGTTCTTAACAAAAGAACATGTCTCCACAGCCTGGTAAGGTGATACTCACACTTAATTACTTCATCACAAGTCTTAAAGCTTACGTAGCAGTCATAGCACCAAGTGTCTGGACAGCAAGCTTAGACATATGGTTTAATTTTCAGGTAGTCCTGTGTGGAGTCAGGAGTTTACTCAATCTCTGTATGGCCACTCCACCTGCATCCTGCTGCTCTCAAGGTCTAACCAAGGGTATGAAGAGAGATGCTGGTGGTGTTAACTCTGCATTACTTGGAGACAGATAATCTTTAACTGTGGCCTCACACTGAGCTAGCAAAAGAGAAGGGAGAGTGGGAACAGGAATTTCCTCTGTCTGATCTTCTCTGTGCTGATGCAGTGTCAAAGCCGAACACTCAAGGGGGTAGTTCCCTTCGAGCATAGGGCTTCCTGTGACAAGAGCTGGCAGGAAAAGCCCTTTGTTTCCCTTTTGCTTCCTTTCCCATTGCTTGAGAGGATCCTGAATCCTGCAAGACGTAGCACAATACCTAAAGTATTAGTAGTCCAAAAAGCAAGTGGTTGGGTTACAGCAAGACATCAGTGCTCCTGTCCATGCTTAAGTTTCGCTTCTCCATCAGGGCCCGTTCACTGCAGCATCCTTGAGCAACCCTGAGGGCGTTTCCCCTTTGGGGAAGGAAAAAGAATCCTACTTGCAACTGCATTCTCACCAGGCCATCAACACTGAGTTCAGGCTTTTCCCAAAGCAGAACTGTTATGACGTGAAGGCTTCAGTCAAACAGCACCTTGCTACGCTTGGTGCCAGCCCAGAAACAGCACAAGCCATGAAGATTCATGTGGGAACAGTGAGTAGGACAAAAGGAAGGCAGCCCACCTCCCTGCTGGCTGCAGGAAGAAAGAACACTGGCAGGGCTGTTTCACTGGCTGCTGAGAGTTTCCCAAGAAATTATCATAGCACAAGTTCAGGTGATGCAGAGAGCTATTGCTGCTTGGGTAGAGAACCCTCACCAACGGAGCCACATCCCATAGCAGCACAGCTTAAATGGGACTGCAGGCCCTGGACCAGACAGACATCTCCTTTACCAGAGCACTCCAGCACTGGTTTACTACCTGGAAGACATAAAATAACCAGACCAATCAGCTCAGAGATTGCCCAAGAGCACCAAGCTGTGCAAACCCAACAAGCTGGCCAATGCCACAAGAAAATTAATTGCTGATAAAGGAAGGAACTAAGCTCTGTTTGATTTTTCTCCTTCCCACACTATTCTGCACCTGGCACTAGCAGTCATCTCCAAAGAGCTGCATCTCAACAACATTCTTATCCATTAGATTTGCTTTCTCAGCAATTCTAGAACACCCATTCCTATAGGAAAAAAACACAGGTGTGTGATACTGTGTTCTGGTGCATCTAATTTGAATTTGCATAATATTTAGTCTTTTTAACTCTGAAAGATCCTAAGCTACTTAGCAATGAAGGATCTGGTTTCCACAAAGGAATTCACCTATAGTTGCATTGCTGCTACTTCTGGAGCGAGCTGCAAACAGCTGCTTGCTGAAACACTGCAGCAGTTGAAGGCAGGAAATGAAGATCTGTATCACCTGTTCCTGGCACTGCATGAAGTGAGGAGGATGTGTGAGGGCATTTCCCATCCTAGCTGTACTATAGATAGAAGGGAAATACCAGAGAAAGTAGGCAAACGTGCCACAGCATCTTACTGAGCAGCGAACAAGATGCACATATATGCCTCTAGAAGTTAAACAACAGCATGAAGGGAAGACAGAGATGATAGCAAGGAAATCAGAGGGCTGATAAGGATCTGTGGCTGTAAGGCAGGCGTGTGCTAGGGAGCAGATCATGTGCAAGCAGAGATGTGGGACTGTTCCTGCATTTTGTTTGTTTCCCTTTACCTGGCTGACATGTCTTTTCATGTCAAAAGATAGATCAAAGAGAGGGATGTAAATAGCTGAAGGGAGCCCTTTGTGGGAAAAGGGCTGCGTTACAGCCAATGACTCAGACAGATCCCTCCCTGGGAGCCAGCATGAGGATGTCAACTTCCATTAATAAAACAGCCAGGGAAGAAAGTGTGCAACTGCAGGGTGCCCTGGGCATTCAGGAGCCAAATCACACAGCAAGGCTTAGAAGAGTCAGTCTCCTCTGCAGCAGCCTCTTCCCCAACACAGATGCAGAAGTGACAAAGCAGAGAGATAAGGACAAGTGCTTTGTTGTCATGTTGGAAATCTGACAGTCCAAGAATACTTGCACTCAGTCCCTTATCTTTTTAAGTCCTTCCTTTGCAGAGTCCTAGCTGTCTGCTGAGAAAGAGGGACTTAACATTTCCTTTTAACCTCTGTACAACTTGTTTTTGGGGAGAACAAAATCACTATGTGAAACTGAAGTAAAAAAGCATCTTTTACAGGAAAGCCTCTGCAATCTTCCAGCATCTATTTTAAAGTAAGGGGACTTCATGCCATAGGTTCAGAGTAAAGAAGCCAGGCTAGAAAACCACAGACACAGCATCAGGGAAGGTGGGTACAGCAAAACAAATTGAGAGACGAGGTGTTCTTCCCACACATTGGAGAAAAAACTTATCAAGGCACTTGCCTGCTCTTATCCCACAATCAGATATTAGCAGTGGCTGTGCCTTTATACAGACATGGAAATGGTGGCTTCACTCCTCACCTGCACTCCTTTGGACACAGGTATCCCTCTGACAGAATTTCACATTTGAAATAGCATCTCTACAACCCACTGCTTTCTCGTTCATCCATCTGACAAGAAAAAAGTCTCCAGAGCTTTTCTTCCTGCTCTTTTCAAGGTTTGAAATTTAATTACATGGCCTCTCTTTATGAAGAGCTGCATAGCACAAAGGTGTGGGGCTGAGCAGGGGCAACAACATGCTCTCAAAACCTGGGTCTCCCTTAGCTACCCTCTCCCCTGCCAGCTATACACAGACCCTGCAGAGATGAGAACAGCCTGGGATCTGCTCTTAACTGAGTCTGCCAGTAATAGCTCCAACAGGGCTGGCCTGAGCAACGCATGTTGTGCTTTACTCCTTTCCCATGCCCACACAGCAGGAGTTGCTGGGGCAAAGAAGAAAGCTGGCAAGCAGTTGGAACTGGATGATCTTTAAGGTCCTTTCCAACCCAAGCCAATCTGCGCCTCTATAAACACCATTCTGATCTTACTGTGGTGCTTCCCAAGCATACGCTGTCCTTTTATTTGACTGTGAACTTTGAGAGTCCCAATCCCTGCACTCCACAGGGAGCTCAAATCTGGGTTTTACGTGCAGTAATAAAAAGCAGGTCAAACATTCCAGCAGGTAGCATTTCAGTAGGCGAAAAGACTTTTTGTTCCCCCCCGAAAAACTCAAATTAGATTCCTACACCATTTGGGGACCGTTTACAGCAAACAAGGAAACAAACCACAGGTAGAGGAAGGGACTAAATGATTTTAGAAGGGGGCTATGGAAGGGATACAGGTCTGAAATCAGACAGGACAGAGTCAAAGCTACACAGCACAAAATTCCTCAAGTCTTAGGATGCAGCTAATACCACCAAAAAGGCTGTGCCCTGCCCCTTTTTCCTGTTTCTGCTACTCTTACCCGTCCTTTTGCTGCCGCCAAACCTAAACCACAGCAGCGCTCTCCCCTCCTACACTGCACTCAGAAGTGGTTTTTAGGGCTACGGAGGAGGCACTGCTGCTTCCTGGGAGAGGTGGGACTGCTGCTCAGCACTGTGGACCCCAACCCAGCCCCACGCTGGACCCCAGCCCCACGCTGGACCCCAGCCCCAC
>NW_024885211.1:409047-410535 GCF_019232065.1 Centrocercus urophasianus | reverse complement strand
CCCAGCCCCACGCTGGACCCCAGCCCCACGCTGGACCCCAGCCCCACAGAAATCACAGGCCAGGATTGGAAGGGACCTTGGATCATGAATCTCCAACCCCCCTGCCATACACAGGGCCACCAACCTCCACGCTTAATACCAGACCAGGCTGCCCAGGGCCGCATCCAACCTGGCCTTGAACACCTCCATGGACAGGGCAAACACGCTGGACCCCAGCCCCACAGCCCTTCATGAACCCCATACCTGCCCCAAGCTGCCGATTCCACCAGCAAAATCCATTTCTCATTGCATCTCTCCCTCACACATCACACAGGCCCTGCAGGTGGGTGCAATCAAGAAACCACAGGCCAGAATTAAGTGGTTATTAACGTTTTAAAGCAAGAGAAGGTGTGGAACAAGAGGAAACCGGGCTTTGGTCTAGCAGAATGACAGGATCCTCGGTCCGGTGTGTTTTCTCTCCATGAAGCTTTACCTGAGGGGCGGCCCTCAGAGACCCGCCCAGCCCCTTCCAGCCGCTCAGCGAAGCGTTACTTCCATCCCTCCCGTCTTCAGCAGAGCCACGGAGGTACCCGAGGGAAGGAGGCGTAGACCGGAGCGAAGCCGCAACTCGCCCAGCTCAGCTGACTGCAATTAGGGCGGCCTCTTTTATTACCTCAGCGGAGTAACGGTCGGTCCGGCCGGGGGCAGCCGCCGCCGCCGCCGCTCGGCCCCTCCTGCTGCCGCGCGCGCGCCTCACCTGAACCCCGCCGAGGCGCCGCGCATGCGCACAGCTCCCCCCCAAAGTGCGCTCACCTGCGCTCCGCGTCCCCTCCGCCGCCTAAGCTGAATAGAGAGAAAGGGGGGGGGGAAGAGAGGCAGCCGCGCATGCGCCGCCGAGCGCCTCGCGCCGCTCGCCCTCCCCTCAGCCTATGGGTGTCTCCCCCCCGCGCGCGCCCGCGGCAACCACCTCCTCGGCGCGTGCCCGCGCGTGCGCGCGGCGGAGTCGCGAGACTGGCTGCGGGCGGCCACGTAGCGCTGCGGCGGCGGCGGAGGAGAGGAACGCTGAGCCGCCGAGTCCGAGCGGGAATCGCGTCCGTTGGCGTGAACCCGAACCCTCGGCCCGAAGGCGGAGGTCGTTCGGAACGTCTCGGAGGCGGCTGAGGGGGCCGAGCGGAGGGAGGGAAGGAGGGGAGGGAGGGCCCCGGCCGCCCTGCCCTCCGCCCTCCCGCCTCGCCTCGCCTCCTCCACCCGCCCTCCGCCGCCTCGCCCGTGCCCCCCCTCCTCCTCTCGCCGCCCGGCATGGAAGGCGGCGGGGGCGGCCCTGAGGGGATCGGCCTGGGTGAGTGAGTGAGTGTGTGTGTGAGTGAGTGAATGCGGGCCGCCCGACCGGCCCGGCTCCCCTTCCCCCTTCTCCCAGGCCTGGCGGTAGCGCTAGGCCCGATCGCGGGTGGGGGGCGGAGGGAGCGGGGCTGAACGGCCTGAGGGGCCGCTGAGGGGCGGGGGGGGGGG
>NW_024885211.1:356235-408947 GCF_019232065.1 Centrocercus urophasianus | reverse complement strand
GGGGGCTGCCACCTGCTGGGAGCAGCGAAGGAGGGGGGGGGGGTTGGGAGATGGCAGCCCCCAAAGCCGGCTTTGTGTGCCCCCCACCGCGGCCGAGGTGAGGGCTGTGATTCCAATCGCGATTAAACGCGCTCCTTCCTGGAGGTGTCAGGTGAGGAGGCGGCTCCTGCGGAAGCCCGCTGTCGTGTAGGTGCAGGTAGGGAGAAAACGGACGGTCTTCCTCTCCCTCAGCTCCTTGCTGCGGTGTTTTCCTCTTCCCGCTGCCCTCGGGATGTCGGTTGTAGGATGCGTGTCGCCGCGTTTTCGGTTTGCTTTTTAGCTCGCAAGTGCAAAGAACGGATTCTTTGAGGCGCGTTTCTCTTTTAATGGTGTGTTCTGTGGTCGTGGCTGAGTTTTGTCACGCTGTGCTGTGGAAGTGATGGAAGGGAAAGAGGAGGAAGTGCTGTACACACAAAACATGTGAGGAACGTGAGATTTGTCTTTCCAGGGGAGCTGCGTATTGTTCTGGGAATGGCAACTGGCACACGCTGTGTTGGCAGTGGTGGATGCGGTGTGCATTGAGAGAACGGTGGTGGGAATGAGTGTGGACTGAATGCAGGAGCTGTGGTGCCAGCAGCGATTTGTGGAGGTGCTCTGTCTCTGCGCTGGCTGCAGCTTCACCTGCAGAAGTTGTGCCCTCCTTCCGTTGGAATTGCTGGACAACGTGCATGCTATGGTTGCAGAACTCTATGCAACTTATGTGGCTAAAAACACCAGTTTTAAAATCTCAGATAGAAAGGAACTATTGCATGTAATTTATTTCCTTTATGTGGATTTGCTGGTATCGTTGGTATCTCTTCTCTCTCTTTCCATCTGGATTTTTTTTGCTTAACAGAGATGAATCCAGCGCTTGCTGTATGGTTTGGGTGCTGTATGAACTCAGTCCTTGCCCCAGGCAGCCAACACTCAAACGTAGATACTGATAATAAAGCTGAGATATAAACTCACAGTGTAAATTTATAGTTGAAGGATAGAGATTTTGAAAGCGCTTTCAGTGCGTTTGTGTTTGAAAGAGGAATGCCAAATCGTGAAGGCTTTTTGTTTTTCTAACCAAGCAATTATATGTAATAATCTGAGACTGAAGGTTTTATTTATAACGCTATCCAGTGTTTGGTAAGTTTAGCATTCATGGGAACTTCAGCATCTAGTTGCAGTAATAGATCAGATACTTGGTAAGATAAAATATTTTGTGGCTTAGCATTCGTATTACTTTATGAAGAAACAAACTTCCACGTATTTACATGATCAAAGAGATTTTGTCATTAGAGATTTATTCATTTGTCTTAAAGGACATCGTTGATCATCTTATTTCTTAATGCTGTTCCAGAAAACCTTTGGCTGATATTTTTTGGAGCCTCGTTTCTCTAGCAGTTTGGTATGAATGTTTAGTTGTATACAGGAGCTAAATGTAAAGAGCTGTGAGGTTCTCCTGTGAGCGCAGAGCACTGGGATGTTGTGGTTTTGCTCTCGTTGCTAAAATAATACAACGTGAAGATTTCAGACTGAGAGGTGCAATTTCATCTAAAGATAAGAAGTTGTTGTGTGCACAAAGATCTGTTTAGAGGTTGGAAATTGTCTCATGCAGTCCCACCTAGAGCATAAGGTATCCCTGTAGGAACTACTTAGGAAGAGTCCTTTGAGTGTTGACAACTGCATTATATCCATATTTTCAGTAAACAAGATTGCATCTGCCAGTCTTGATACCATGGGCTGTATTTCTCAGTAATGGCAGAGTGGTGTACCAACAGCATATCTGAGATGCACATATGCATATTTACAGTGATTACAAAACTACGTGTCATCCGTGACCTATTTCTGTGGCACAGCATAACATGCCTTATCAAAGAATAAACTTCTTTCTAACTCCATAAACAAAAAGACAATTGGAAGAAAGTGCCAACCCACTGAGAAGATTGATGTGTTCTCCTCAGCCTGATGCTGTGGATTATTGTTGTATTAAGATGTTTTATAACCCTCTCTTTGTTGGTTAAATTCCTGCAGTATGTAACAGCTGATCTTTGAATGTATTCTGCAGTAAAACAGCCCCCTCAGCAAGATTTTGCCTTCTAAATGGAAGATTAAACAAATTTTAAGAGCACACAGTTCCTTTAAGCGTTCTTTCTGTATGTTTTGCTTTGTCTTTACTCTCTGTCTCTTCAGAATCTCATAGTACAGGGAAGGATGGGACCCCCACAGCAAGCAGAAAAACCGTGGATTCTTATGTGGAGGTCATTTTATTATCATGCACTTTCAATATTAATGCAAATCAGCGTAGCAGATGCTGTCTGCAGTTGACATTGCCCTATAATATTTTGAGCTTCTTCAAGCTGAGGAAGCGTGGCTGAATTATTTCAGTGTTTTCCATCAGGATTTGTAGATTTAACCTGTTGTTCCTGTGGATTGAAAAGCCCAACTTCAATATCTCCACTGCAAATGCTAGGCTTATAGATTTAAAAACTGCAGCATTTCCTTTATTGTATCCAAGGAACTGTTATTGCCTGTTACCTTATAGGGGTGTTTTGGGTGGAAGTTACCATTTGATGCCTTTCAGAACATTTTAATAAAAGGTGTGATTTGGCCTTGAAGTTACAGACTGCTTGAACACCCTTAGAATAAAAAAAATGTGTGAATAAAATCATATCCTCTCTCAGGTCTTTGAAGGATCTTCATTTCAGAAAGTGGATGCACTTTTCTTACAGCTCTGAATTAAAGCTGATGGAGGTCCAGTAACTATTAGAAGCACAAGGGACAGACTTTCCGAGTTCACTTGGAACATACCTATAACCTAAACTTCCAGTACATCATTTCCCAATTACTTTTGCAAATTCTTAGTTTGTGAGTGAATTTAAATTGATGATTTTTTTTTTTTTTTTAATTGCTCCTCCCTCCTGCAAAACAATTGCATGGGGAGTGAAACTCTGGCAGTAGCTCTGGTGCCAGCAGCTTAAACTCATTAAGGCAAGCAGCTTGCATGAGTTTCCTTGACACTTTAAGACACCCTTCCCTGAGGAGGTTTCAGACTGGTAGTTTTCACTCAAGAGAAACATTTTGCTATGCTAAGCAGCTCCCAGCACTTATGTGCCCTCGCTTGTGTACATCTAAAGTTTTGAAACCTGATTCTTTTCATGGAGAAGTGATTTTAGAAATGCAATGTGGAAATAGAGAGCTGGCCTGCTGGCTGGTAGATCACTGCTGGGATCCGTATCGAGACATTTGAGACAAAACCTGTTAAGCCAATCCCATCCTTTCTCAGGTACTAAATATTACCAAGCAGAAAGCTTTTCAGCTGGAATTTTAGATATATATTTGTGGTGCCACTGCGCAATCAGATGGCCTGGTAGGGTAGTGGAGAAGTAAATCTTGTGAAGCTTTCCTAATTTTATTTATTTTTACAAGCAGAAAGCTTTACAGTTTGGAATTTACAGACAAGCATCCATTGATCGATGTCGTTCTTTGGTGGGAATTCGGTACACAGAAAGTTGCAAATATTTGAGTTGGAGCACAGCTGAATCTTGCAGGTGCAGAATGTGGACCAGAACTGCTTTTCCTGTGGCTGACCAGTCTGATGGAGGTCTGACAATCTGTTCTCAGCTTTACAGTTCTTTGGAAGTCATGACAACTTTGTTAGTCCTAATGGGATGGAAGGGGATTTATAGAATATTTCTTAACTCTGCTGTGTGTATACAAGTTACACGTGCTGATAAGTGTGTACTTTGGTGTAGAAGGCAGCTATTTGTAACTGAAGGCCTGGTTGCTGGTATCTGATGATCAGAGCGCTGGAGCACCTCTTCAATGAGGAAAGGTTGAGGGAACTGGGCTTGTTCAGCTTGGAGAAGAGAAAGCTCCAGGGAGACCTCATGGTGGCCTTCCAGTGCTTGAAGGGAGAGTAGAAACAGGAGGGGAACGGCTGTTTGTGAGGGTGGATGGTGACAGGACAAGGGGAATGGTTTTAAAGTGAGACAGGGGAGCTTTAGGTTGGATATGAGGAGGAAGTTTTTGACCCAGAGGGTGGTGAGGCACTGGAGCAGGTTGCCCAAGGAGGCTGTGGATGCCCCATCCCTGCAGGCATTCAAGGCCAGGCTGGATGTGGCTCTGGGCAGCCTGGGCTGCTGGTTGGTGACCTGCACACAACAGGGGGTTGGAACCAGGTGAGCACTGTGGTCCTTTTCCACCCAGGCCATTCTATGATGGCAGGGATGAGGCTTCTCTTAATGTGTAGTAGGTATTGGCACTAATGTTTTTGGACCCTGGCTGAACAGTGATTATGATTTCTGAGTGATGGAGATCTTGTTAGCTGTATATGTTTTAAAGAAGCAGCTCTCCTACTCACACTTGTGCAGGTTTTCTGGTTCTGTCCTTTCTACTGTACTGTTTCATACAGTGATGGAGCTCTTTTCTTCATTCTCATAATTTTTCATTATTTTTTTCCCTACAAGTTGTGATACAGAGATGTGATTTCAGAAGGCTTCAGCAGGGACAGAAATGTGTCCTCATGCATCTTTCTCACCCAGGTCATGTAGTAGTAAAAATGTTTGCTGGGGAGCTCTAGTTAGCTTTATTGTAATGTCTGTATCTTGAATCATTCATTTGACACTTCCTAACTGCAGGGTAAAATCTATTGGAGTGACATGGCACTCTGCTTGCAGTTTGAAAGTCTGAGAAAACTTAAGCACTGAATGTAATGGCAGCTTTTCTCCTGGCAGTTTTAAGGCATACCTTGTTGCACTTTGCTTCTAGTTGTATCATTCTAAACTCGCTCTGTATCTTCTGTGCCCATGTTTGGTGTCTGCTCTCCTTGCTTTTTCTTTACTGTGGTGTTTTCTACTGCCCCTTCTAACTGTTCTCACCCCGAAACTTGTTAAGCTCCTGTAAAGGCAGCATCTCTGCTGGTGAACCTATCATCACTAGGCCTTGGAATTCATTTTTAAGTGAGAATTTGAGCTACGCAAGGGCTGAAGTCATTGGAAAGGAGAAATCCTGTTTGCCACAGGCTCTTGAAAAAGCATTATTTTCTCAGCTTAAATTATTAAGCATCATCCTCAGATTGTTGTGGTGCCTCTGGTTTTTTTACTTTGCTTTTTATGGGCATTGAAAGCCAGATCACACCTGTAGAACAAACGGGTGGTTTCAGGAAGCAAAATCTTGCAGTGGATGGTAGCATTCACGTGTGTGCAGAGTGAGCAGGTTCACTGGTCCAGCCGAAAACAAATCCCAAGGAATGATGATGTTTTGGACTCATTTCCCAAGACATCTCTGTGTGCAGCCATAAAAATGCCACTACTGGCACAGAACTGCAAAAAGAGTGCGCTGCCTCCTCAGGTCGTCACACAGACTTAGATCAGATTAAAAGAACCAAGTAACTTTGACCTTAACTTGATTATTGTTTTCACTTCACCCAGAAGGAAATTTATCACAGAGTGCAGATAAGGTGGAGGTGGCTGAAGGAGGAACTAGAGGAAGAACTGGGAATCAACGCTGCTGTATCAGTGGAGGAGTACTTATGTTTGAGAGCTGCACCTGCCAAATGTGAAGCTTGAAATGGAGTGCTCCATGGTGCACTGTGTGTTTCCATCACACCTTCAGGTGAAAGTAGACTTGCTGAAGGCTTTCTATCTCCATGTCTAGCTCTGGTAATTTTAGCACTTAATGTCATTTCTGCTTGCAAAGGTAGAACTTATGCAAGTAGGAATTTCTGTCCCTCAGTTAGCATTTGTTGAATGCTGATAAAACTGTGTGTTGCTAAATGTACTTAAAGTAACATAAATATTTTAAAAGCAAGACTGTATGTTTTTCCAAACATTTACATTGTGCATCTAAAACAGTGCACCATGTTTCGGGAGATTCAGTAGCCCAAAACAAGCCAGTAATTGGTAATATAAGATACAGTATCGAACAGTTATTCGGTGTTTAGAGGAACACTGTGACATTGTGCAAGGAGAAGCACATACAGTGGTGTAGTTCTAACACTGACATATTTTTTTTGTCTACCCTGGCTTGTTTAAATGTCACAGCAATCATTCCAGGACGGCAGTTCTGGTCGTTGTGCTTGCATGAACACACTTTCTGCATGAAGCATGAGATCAAATAGAATAAGTTCGAGTAGCGTTTGGCAATTCAGTAGTTAAAATGCTGCTGGAAGTTATAAAAAGGGAACACAGAGGATTTAAATCTTTCTTTTATGTTTTGCTGGTGTGAGAAGAACAACCTTTAGTTTAAACAAATTCACACTTTCACGAAGCCAAAGGTTTTGCTGTTGAAACCTTGATTCCCCATCACGTAGCACTCAGCCAAAAATATTGAGCAGGTTTTTGGTGGACTGCAAGTGACGCTTTTCTTCTTTTTCTTTTTTTCTTTTTTTTAATAAATGTAAATTAAACAGGGATTCTGTAAAATATGCGTTGTAACATCACACTTTCGGCTGAGGTTGAATCATTTTAAACATTCCCCTGAAAGAGAAATGATGCAGGAGGACGTGATGTGCTGCGATGTGCAGCACGGACCGATGGACAGAAAACGTGTTGGCAAACAGCAGTGTTAGTGAACCTGTCTGTGAGCTTTCACGTGCTTCGTACAGAGCAGTTCCGTTCCAGGCGGATGGCCTTCTCCATTCTGCACACTGCAAATGTCTCCTGTAGGGCTCGCTGAGCTATGAGTTACAGCTGTTCTGGGTTTAATTCTGAGTGCAGGTATCCCTTAAGGTTTATTATTTCTCACCAAGTTATTGCTGTTAGTTTAAACTGAGGAAGAACACCTTTCTCCTGGAATAGATGTCCAGATGGAAGATATACTTGTCAACTTTGCTTTGTGGACAGACTGTTTACTGTTACATTTTTTGAAGTTGATCCACTGATCTCCATTGAAAGGCACAGCCGCACATCTCCTGCCACTTCTGTCACTCCTCACCCTCTGGGAGGAAAAATGTTCACTTAGGGAAACAAAAGTACAGATCTTGAGGATTAGATTTCGTATGCCAGCCTGTGTAGCCTATATTGTTAGGGCAATTATTTGCAGTCTTGTCGGTGTTGTTTAATAAGTAATATCATCACTGGGCATCTATGAAAATAAATGAACAGTTTAAAACGTTGGTGGAGTTTTTATTAGGTTTCAAGATATGCAAACAGATAATGAGGAAGGGAGAGTTTCTGAAGCAGAAAGGAATCTTGCTACTGAACAAGAAGAAAACCAGGCCAAAAACCGAGTGGTTTGGAACAAAGGACAGACTAATGGCTGAAACAATTGCCATTCAGTATCATGGCAGTTCTGGGGATTTGGGCACATACTTTGAGGAATATACACATTCAAAAGGACAGATAATCTTTCCATAATTACAGTTATTACAGAAAAGTGATTAGCATGAAAGCTAGGCATGTATATGTGAATGGCTATGGTTAAGTAACTACCTGGTTCTGTTTTTATCTCGCTGTTTTTTTGCATTGAAAGAAATAAAACTGCTCAGAATAGATTTGAATACAAGGAAGTTCCTAACCAAAAGTGTTTAATTTTGATATGTTAAAGACAGCAGGAAGTGTTAAGACTTTTAATTTTAACATAGGTTGTGCTTTACAGAACATCTTTCAGGATAACAACATTGAGATCCATGGTTATTTATTTCAAAGTAGTTCCTTCCCAACAGAAAGCCTTCAGCTTGTGGCAAAATCTGGGGGATTATAATACTGCTGAGTCCTGAAATGGCAAATTCTTCAACTATTTTCTGTGCAGATAATGCTTGAAAATATTCTAGATTGTGAAAATTGCTGGTTTTGAAAGCCTTTGTCCTCCAGAGCAGATTTCTAGACACAGCCAAAGTATTTCATCTTCAGAAGCAGAAAAATTCTGGAGGTTTTTTTATCCTCTCTGTTGTGTTTTAACTGTGGGATATTACAGAATTATAGGAGGCATTTCCCTCAGATTGGAAAGACGCTCGGTCTCTTTTTGTCCATTAGGTTGTTAAATATTGAGAGGCAAAAAGACAGCTCCATACAGTGAAAATATGTTGCCTGCTGAGTTAGCGAGATACCTATCACAGATTATGTTAGAAACAGTTGGGGAAAAGAAAACAAAAAGTGGGAGATGAGACTGTTTGAATGTTGTATTTCATCTCTGCCTTTCATATACCATCCTGCCAAGCATACTTGTGCCCAACCTCTGCTTGGAGAGCTGGGCACTATTTACTCACTCTTCAGTCTTTTGTTTCCTTGCCAAGACTCCCTGCAATATTTCCAGTTACTGCCAGCACTGTTGTGTTTCATTGGATTCTTTTTTTTTTAATGGTGTCTGAACAGCTTTAATTTCACCAAAATGCAAACCACGGTGCTGCACATGTTTTGTATCTCAGCTTACATATGAGTTGATGGGAAAATCTGCTTCAAGTGAAGAGAGTTATGATTTTTGTTTTCACAGTACAGCCTCAGCAGTTCCTTTTTGAACGCTGCTTCCGAACATCCTCTCTCCGCGTTAACCCACAGATCCCAAAGTGCAAAATTAACATTCTGATTCAGCAGAAAGGATTGCTCATCTCTGCTTGCCTTTGTAGCTTTTCCTCCCAGTCGAACCTGCTGGCAGGTGCCACCTTTTAGGTGGGTATTACTGACGGTGCAACACACAGTTGCATTTCTTCTTTTATTCTGAATTCAGGTGGGCAAAGGCAGTGTGGAAACAGCAGCACTGTGCTGTCTTGAGAGAGGATTTACAAGTAAAGAACGTTTCCTTTTTTTTTTTTGCATTTGAAGCAGCTGAGATGCACAAGAAAGGAGCGATTGTACGGCGATGTAAATAATTCCCTCTTGTCCTATAGTCCTGATTACCCTCTGCTGACACGATGTAACTTGTACCAGATGTGTTTTACCATTAACTGGGAATTGCTGTGCCTGTGCACTGCTCTGTTTCGTGCACCTGTTCTTCAAACTGTGTGGCTGTATTGCAGCTTTTTTTCATGTGCTCTGAGATATTGCTGATGTATTGAAATGTGCGAGGAGCATTTTACTCAAAGCCTTGACTTCAGCATTGCATCTGTAGTCATTTCTTGTTAATGTGCTACTCAGAATTCAGAGAGAAACTCATTTTGCTGATGCGTTCCCTTGCATCTTTGTCTTGCCATCTGATGAAATTTGTGACATTAAATTGATTAATGGGTAACACTGATTACTACAAATATTTACAGAAGCTGAGCAAAAAATCACCTTTGCTTTACTTCCACCTTTACACTTACCTTTCAAACTGAACACAATTAATGCTGCCTTAAAACAATCCTCGTACTTCTTCTACACCCAAATGAGGTCGTTAATAGGGGTGGAAGTGTTCTTACTTAAAATCCTGCTATTTTGAGAGGGTTGAGCTATCCTGCTGTATTCTGAATTCAGCTTTTAGCTGTCCTGGGCATTCCTACCTGTTGAATTAACACACAGCCATCGGAAGCAGAGAAGCAGATTCTCCAGTTTCAATTAGAAATTTGGGTGGTGGTCAGCCTGTGGCGCGTCCCCAGCATGGCATAATGTTGGGGCTGTGTTCATTTAATCCCCCCAACCTGCTATTGACTCCAAGAGCAGTTTATTCAACAAATACTTGACTAGTTTGAAATTGGCACGTTATCTTGTATAATATAAGTGATTTATTTTATACACATGGTTGTTTCAGTGCTTGCAGACTGTGTGCAGCATTGGCTGCAGTGGAGCTGCTGGATTGTAGCTTCCAACCAAAGGACATCCAGGATCTTTAACGCCTTCAAACTGTTAATGCAGACACAGAATGGCAATGGTTTGTAAATTGAAGGATGGATTTTTATCTTTTGAAGTGATTTTTTGGCCCTTACAGCAATCTGGGAAGAGTGGGGAAACCTCCAGATGTTAACTAAGTAATAAATCGATGCAGTGCTATCTTCACATGTATATGCATCACTCCACGTGCCTGCATTACTTCTCCTAGACTTGCCAACCTACAGCAAAACAAATTAGACCAATGTCTGCCAGTTCTCAGATGTAATACTGATAACTTGGTGGCAGCAGTGAAACTGGTACTTAAAAGGAGGGTGGATTGTCGCTGGTTGTGGGGAGCTTTTCCATTCCCCTTCAGGGAGCCGGCAGAAACAGTGCAGGCAGAAAGAATGAGCAGTTCAGTGTACGTCTGTGGAGCTGGCAGCCTATTTCTGACCTCAGGCAAACAGCTGTAGGCCACGCAGGGGTCAGGAGCTTCCAGGGAACCTTGATATGCAAGACTGACTGTGCTACCACTTCACGTACTTAGAAAGGGTGGGTAAGCAGTATTTCTCTTTACATCAGTGTCTGCTTTTGGTGGATGCTTGCCAGCACACAAATCACACAACCTGAATGCGCGTCGGACTAAAATCTGAGATATCCAGACTTCAAGCTGGCCGCTTTCAGAGGCCTCCCTCTGCCCTAAAGGACGTGTAATTTAAATTCGTTAACCCCTCTGAATATTGGACTTGGTCTGCACTGATTTCAAGGCATCAGCTGAGTCAAAGTTGAGGCAGGCAGTGTTCTGTGTTAGAAACTGTTCTATTTTTAGTCCAGAAAGCACAAAGAAATGTGTTTTTCTTCAAGAAGCAGCAAAAGCGTTATGTGAAGCGTTGTTCCCACATACACAACGCTTCCTCCACCCGTGTGTGTGTGTATATATATGTGTGTATGTGTATGTGTGCTTTCTTTCTGGGTGTGAGCTTTGATGTTGGTAGGCTTGCAATCATTTCTCATGCAATCTTCGATTACCAAACACTGCATGCGCCTCCTAAGTTCGTTCTGTGCTCATTAATGGTCATTCCTTGGTTTTTTTTATGTCTTGAATCTCCAAAAACCAACTTTGAAGCTTTAGATTGAGGATGGTGAGGCACTGGCACAGGTTGCCCAAGGAGGCTGTGGATGCCCCATCCCTGCAGGCATTCAAGGCCAGGCTGGATGTGGCTCTGGGCAGCCTGGGCTGCTGGTTGGCGACCTGCACACAGCAGGGGGTTGGAACCAGATGAGCACTGTGCTCCTTTTCAACCCAGGCCATTCTATGATTCTGTGATCCCATCTATGTTTCAATGAGAACGTTCATTGCTCTCATTTGTAGTATGGCTGAAATTCATTCTTTCATTTCAAAGCTGTTGAGCAGCTTTAAAAAAAGAAATGGATTCCCCCTATAAGATTTCTTATGTCTGAGATTAGAGGAAAAAACAAACAAGTTCTGTTGCAAGATTTTTTCACGGTGTTTGAACTGCTGCCTCTCAGAACTGTCAGCCGCCCAATAGTGCATTGTTTGTGTTTGATGTATGAGGAGGGCTTTGCTTTACCAGCTGTTTGGCTGCTAAATAGTTTTGTTCGAAAGTTGTGGGTCCCTCGAGGGTGGCAAGCAGTGCACTGAAAGCGAAAGTAGGTTACGGTGCCTGCAGGCTGAAGTGGTTTTCAGACCCAGAAGCTTTGATAACTCGTAATCTGCCCTTCTTTAAAAACTGTTTTTTGAAGTGGTAACGTCTTCATACAAAGTGGTGTTTTGTATTGGATGTGCCGTAAACGGGCACAGATGAAATGATGGCAGAAAGAATGTTTCAGCATTAATGGTTAAAAAGTTAAAGCTTTCTTCTCACGATGAGATTTTGCTTTTTTCTGGCTGGGTAGCAGCAGAATTCTGGTAGCCTTCCTGAACTCCTCCTGCAGTTTGTGAGAAATGCTTAATGTGCCCAGCAAGTAATCAGGTGTGGTTTTCTATGCAACATAGTGATTTTTTGGGAGCAGCTGAATAATTTATTAAATGTTGTCAGAGAAAAACTGAACGGTGGATTGCATCGCACCCATTGCTTTTAAGCTCCTTCCTGGGTATAGGATTGTTAATTCTGGCTTGCAATCACAGCCAGCTTATTTGGTTATTTACTAGCATTTCCATCCGAACGTTACTTGTGATCACAAGCCAATGTTAACAGCCCCATCTCCACGTATTTCCTGGCCCAGCTGGGCTTGGCTCTCCTCCTCCTCCTTCACCTCTGCAGCTGGGAAGCTGCAACTGGGAGCCTGCTGGGCTGGGGAGAGCAGGAGCAGCAGGAGCAGACCGTGCTGCTGGGGTGCTTGTGAGTCTGCCTGCAGGGTTCTTGTTGAGTGCATTTGGAAATTGCAAGAGCTGTTCAAGAGTCTTTTTAACTAACTGCAGGCTTGTAATCAAGCAACTGCTTGTTGGTAAGTCACTTTCCCCAGTGTGTTATTTCAGAAAGATTAGGGCAAGGTTCAATCTTTTTTATTATTCAAACAACTGAGACCATTGGTAGGTTTATTTCCTGTTCAGTTAAATTCATTTGGAAGGGGGAAATTTCTATTGGAACAGTAAGCTTGAAACTGCAACATATAAAACATTGTATGAAAACATGTTTGGAAGGAAGTTACTGCATTTGTTGTGTGGAAAGTAACTCAGAATGAAGTGGAAGGAAATTTCTGATAAAAATCCCTGTCTGTGTTACTGCTTCAGATTGGTTGTTTTTCATTACTGCACCAAGAATAATAATAAAAATCAGAGTATGAGTCCACAAGTGTAAATGTTTTATTCCTGTCTGCTGCCTGAGGTTTCTAACATGAAACTCGATGAGATTTTCAGGCCCTGGTAACGGGACTTCTGTTTTCTTCATACTTAGAGAAGGTCCCTAAAAGCAAACATGAGTGATGATCTCCTCGTGGGATCTCTCCCAGTCTCTCCTTCATTAACCTCTGCATCCTGTAGTTTCAAGTGCTGTTTGCATGAGCAGCTCTGATGTATTTCTGACTTGATCCACATAACCAACAATCTTGGCTTGGTATGGTTAATGCTGTGCTACTAAAATGTAATTGTCCTAGTAAAAAATAAATGAGAGGGCTTGATTACTTGTATTCATTAGGGATCACGTGATAATTTTTGCAAGAGGAAGTAATGGTATCCTGGTCAAATTCCAACTTGGATAACATAACTGAAATTTAGATGGGCAAATGTAATATCACTTGGCTACTGCAGTGAGGAACAAATAGCTGGGGGAAGGGAGAGTGAGACAAAAGAATAAGGTATCTTAAATCAAGAGGCTCTGAGGGATTTCTGAGGTGGAAACAAGGAGGGGACACGCTGTTCTTAACCTCAGTCAGTGCTGCCAGTTGAAAATGTTTCCATTGAAATTCTTCATGCGTATCTACACTAATGGAATGTTGTTTGGTATAAAAACTTAACATGCCCACTTTCTGGGTAAGAATGGGCTCTCCAGTGAAGGTTCTGATGGAGAAGAGCTGTTTATAGGTAGGCGTACACCTCTTTTGATGGAGAGGCATGTAGAGTAGTGCATTGTCTGGGGACCATCAGTCCTCCAGAGTGTCCAGCAGAAACACAGATCAGCACACTGACTCAGCTTTGAGGCAGTGATAGTTGGTCTTTGGCGGGTGGAGAGCATTCATCTGGAAATTAATACTGTGCTTTGATTTCAGATCCTCACAAGTCTACTTCTAGCTCACATAAAGGTGCATGAATTTGTGCCTGACTCCCACGTTTGCTTGAGATAATGCTGTAGGGCAGTCCCCCCCCCCGCAGGAGATGCAGCTCATAGATGGTATACACTGGGCTTTACCTCAGTTGTACAAACTCAAAAGAATTTGGTGAATATTTTAGTGATTTTTTTTATTTTTAATTGACCTTATGTTCTCTGTTGTCTTTTATAGATAAAATGTTCAACAGTTCGTTGGCAACTTTCTTCAGAAGAATAATTTCTACTGCTCTGCTCTTGCCATAATATCAGAGTTCTGTGACCTACACATCCGTGCTAAACATCAGCTGAGAATCCTGGTTTGTTCCTTCTGTGTAGATGGAACAGGCATCGGTCATGAGAACCCACCCTGATTTAAAGCTGCTTGCTTGGTTTTCTGGGATTAAAGGTGCTTAATGAATCAGGCCCCCCCAGATGAGTCAAACAGCCAATTCTTGCCAACAGTTGGTTGAAAACTGTGCTGTGCATGTAGCAGGTATGGCGCAAGAGGACAGTCGCCGTGGTCAAGTGCCACCCACATTTTATCATGGTGCCAGCCAGGAACTCGATCTGTCCACCAAAGTATACAAGAGAGAGTCAGGAAGTCCTTACCCAGTGTTGGTGGACAGCAAAATGAGCAAACCACATCTCCATGAAAGAGAGGAGCAGCCGTATTTCAGGGAGAACAGATCAGTAGGAGAAGTCCGGGCTGTGAAAGAAGATAGAGAAAACTCTGACGACTCTGAGGAGGAGGAAGAGGAGGAAGATGAAGTGACTTACAAAAGGGAGCAGATTATAGTAGAGGTAAACCTTAACAACCAAACATTAAATGTATCAAAAGGGGAGAAGGGTGTCCCCTCCCAGTCCAAAGAGACTGCTGTTCTTAAGACCAGCAGTGAGGAAGAGGAGGGTGACAGTGGGGAAGAGGCCACTGAAGACAGTAATGATTATGAGGAAAATGAGAGGCAGAAGAAAAAAGAGAAAAGAGTGGAAAAAGTTAGTGTTGCACAAAGGAGAACAAGGAGAGCTGCATCTGCTGCAGCAGCCACAACTTCCCCATCACCCAGAACTACAAGGGGTCGTAGAAAGAGTGTGGAGCCCCCCAAGCGTAAGAAGAAAGCTGCAAAGGAGCCCAAGGCACCTGTGCAGAAATCAAAGTGTGAAGAGAAGGAGACTTTAACCTGTGAGAAGTGCCCCAGGGTGTTTAACACACGCTGGTACCTGGAGAAGCACATGAACGTCACTCACAGGCGCATGCAGATCTGCGACAAATGTGGGAAGAAATTTGTTCTAGAAAGTGAGCTGTCCCTTCACCAGCAAACAGACTGTGAAAAAAATATCCAGGTAGGTTTGCTCACCTGCTTGCCAGATTTCCATACCTTCTGTCGTGCCCTGGATACAGCTAGCGGACACTTCAGAGGGGGAAATCTTTTGTGCAGACCAGGTTCTGACCAAGGCCTTGTCTCTGCTTATCAACACCTGGTGTCTTCCAAAAGAAGTAAATGGTAGGGAACAAAGTGTGCAAGCGTCGTCTGATTTAGCAGAGTTACTCTAGTATTTAACTGTATGTTGGGGAAAATGCAAAGCCACTTTAACAAATGTCAAACTCTAGAGTAACTGGCCTGGAAACAAGTGCATTTGACAGAGTAGAGCCAACTTCTTCAGGTGCTGAGCACCTGCAGCTATCACTAGCTTTCAAGTTTAGAAGCTAAGGTTTCAGGGGAGAATGAAATTATATAAGTGGTATCATAAGCAGAAAACTTTACAGAACTGGAGAGGCAAGCAGGTGAGAAAGAAACTAGCCAAGTCAGGATTTGGAGTTGTGTTAAGATGTAACTTCTTTAAATCCTACTGAGATAATCATATATAAGTAACGCAGCATTGCATGTAGCTCATGTGTTCACAGGGAAACGCATGAATTCAGTGAGTAAGCCTGCTCATGAGCCTGCCCTGTTCTCAGTGCAAGTAAATCTTACTGATAATGCAGAGATGTCTGGTGTTACTCACCAGAAGATTTCCAGTGTATGATTTTATACAACAATGGAAGCCTGTGTTGTAATAGAACCATTTTAAAGTTAAAGCTGTGGAAAGAGTTTTAGTTTCTTATTCATCTGTGGTTTGTACTTTGCTCATAGGCATCTGTGTTCTCATGTAACTGGGGGCAATGTTGTTTTATCTGGCGATTTGAACGTGCTTTTTTGCCTTGTTAAACTTGGCGTGGTGTTGCCTAGTTGAAATTCTTCCACTGCCAGGGTGAAGCAGCTCGGGTTCAGTTTCTTTGCAGCTGAAATGTCTGGAGTTTGTAGGGCAACAAGGTTTTGTTTGTCTGTCCAGTAAGTTTTACCAAAAACGTTTTTAGTTTGTTTATTTGCTGAAGTGCTGAACTGAATTGTTATTCAGTCCCCACTGTGTGGGAGACGGTTGAAATATTTGTTGCAATTTCTCTTTGCTGCACGACTCTAATGCAGGTCTGTATAACGCTATGCTGTTTTTCCTTATGTTTCAGCTCATAGGAGGAAGACTGAAGGAAGGAATGTATAATATGATGAGTCTTGAGCATAGCTAGTAAAATGCATAGATAACTCATAGATATTTCTTTGAATTTTTGAAATAAACTGTTGCACAGTTTTGTGGCAGAGGGCACTTAAGGTGCAGGAATACTCTTATCATCCAGATGGCTCATTCACAGCATAAAATCTTTTGATTTTAAACAAGAATTCACAAGTAGTTTGTGTAGTATAGAACAGAGAAGCATCCCATAATCCATGCAACCATGGGCCTTTGAGGGGTTGCATTCCTTTGTCCAAAGGAATAGAAAAAGAAGTTGTAGAAATTGTTTTATATCCAGTGCCAGAAGAATCAGCTCCAGGAAGCTTCCCTGTTATTCCTAGTGGTGGAGGCACTGCTACACATCTTCACATTTTTGCTATAAGTATATATCCAGCAGTTATTTTTGTTAGGCTTAACATTTGGAATGCATTTCACAGCTGCCTGCAAATTTGTTTTTATTACACTTGGCAAAAGGAGTAAAGGGATGTGAAAGTGTTACATTAATGCAGGGTTTAATGTGTCAAGGGAGACACAATTATCTAAACACAAATGGCTCCATTATGTAAGAGGTGATAAATATGACTGACCATTCTCTGCATTTTTCATCTAAGTCATGGAATATATCTTTTTTTTTTTTTTTTTCCAGATAATTTCTGGCTTTATCCTTTCAAAATGAGCACCTTCCCAGAATTGTCATTGTCATCTTAGAGTCTGTGTAGTAGATGTCAATGTTAGTGGTCTGAATTGCTTGCAGTGGTCATCAGCGAAATTGTAGATTGACAGCTTCAAGGACTCATTTAACCTTAAAGGATTTTTCATCATTTCTTAGCATTGCTTTGCTCTCTAGGGTCCCGTTCCACTCTGTGTTCTCCCCCCAGCTCCCCTGCACTGCAGTTTGTTCCTGACATGCCTCCAAGTAGATACTTTCTGAGGTAAAGGACCTCCTTGCAGTCAGCATGGTGAGTGTTGTACCAGATTCTCCAGGCGTGCAGAGATTCAAGTACTGTGGAAGCAGCATTACTTGCTTTATGCAGAGAAGAAACAACTCAAGCTGACAGAAGGCATGATATTTGTTAGTTCTTCAGTGCAGAGCATACAGCTGTTCCAGCTTTGGGGGAGAAGGGTAACTGATGTACTGGAAACCCCGAACACCCCAACAGCCATCAAAACCAACAACCTACAGTTCCTTCCCTCTTCACTTGAAAGATGAAATTGACTTGGTATCCTCATATGTATGGCTGCTGTCAAGTTTCAAAACTCAGATTATTATGGAATTTGCAGAATTGTGCAAGGATTTTTATGAAGTCTTTAGCAAGAACCTTTGGGAAGAAAACACATATAAAAGCCTGTTCATCCTGCTCATCACTGACTTAATGGATGTCTCACAGTAGTTGTGGGAAGAGATTTAAAATACTGTCTGTATGTTGTCATTTTAGACCTTCAGCATTACTGATGTGTCTAAGTGAAGAGTTAGAATGTAACACATGGCAGTGACAACATGCTGTACCAACTGTGTGCCAGGTTCTGTGCATGATCAATAATTGCAAGATGGAAGCTGTCTTCTGTACAGAGCTAAAAGACTGAGAGTGCTTTGACTAGTTCAAGAGTTAGGAGACCTGCAATCTCAGGAGTCACAGTGCTCCCAAAGCCAGGTTAGGTGGACAGAAAGGCTTAACAGCTAGATGGTGGTAGGCCCCTTCACCTTTGTTGGCTTCTTCCCATGCTGGGCTTTAGATTACCAGCAGCATCAGAGCCTGTGAAGTTGTAGTCTCTGTTAGGGCTTGCAGCTTTGTTCCCTGGAGGCTGCATCCAGCAATGTATGTGTTTTGGAAATAAGCACAGAGGCTGTCATCCTCTTTGGCTAGCACCAAAATGCAGTGTGTTAACACCCTCTCTAATCCTGCTTAATTAAAATTGCAGCCTTTTCTTAGTGCATTTGTTTCAGCTGTGAAACAGTGGAAGTATTCTGAAGTGCAGTCTGAGAGAGTACACAGCATTTTGCCCTCTGTGGGGTTTCCTTTTGCAACATGAGAGGAAGACACACGGTTTAACTCTGCGAGGTTGAATCTTTCTAATGTAAACTTCCTTGTATTTATCCTATTCATTCAGTGTGTTTCCTGTAATAAGTCTTTCAAGAAACTCTGGTCCCTCCATGAGCATATCAAGATTGTCCATGGATACGCAGAAAAGAAATTCTCTTGTGAGATATGTGAAAAGAAGTTCTACACCATGGCCCATGTGCGGAAACATATGGTTGGTGAGTTATTGATCAGTGTTTCTGTTGGTTCTACCCCAAAACATCTTCATTTTTGTCACTCCAAATTGTTTGGGGGAGACAAAAAAATAAGGCAGATTCAGTTGTCCAAGCATTATCCATAGCTAAAAGGTCAAGTCTGCAACATTAACAACAATCAAAAAATATATATGTGTGTACGTAGCATACGTATACGGACTTGTAAGCTGTGTAATACTGATCATCTTCCTGCTCAGTGCTGGAGAAGAAATTTGATTCAAGGACTGTTTGCATTTTAGTGACTGTCTGTAACATGCTGTTGTGTTGCAGCACACACAAAGGACATGCCTTTCACATGTGAAACCTGTGGGAAATCATTCAAACGCAGTATGTCTCTCAAGGTACATTCCCTACAGCATTCTGGAGAGAAGCCTTTCAGATGTGAGGTGAGCCTGTAAATATGAGTGTTTTTAGATGTGGTAGCTTAAGACATAAGATTAATAACGCTGTCAGTAGGTGAAAGTAGAACTGACCGACTGTATACAAGGTGCAGTTTCACAAGAATCTGGGGAAAATTATTCTCCATTTGGAGAGCAGGCAGAGCACATCTAACAGTAATTCAAACTGAGAGGCTTTTGGTTTGCTTTTAAGGTTGGCTGTCATGTTTTTCTCAACAAGAGCACTACAGAAATACTTCAGCAGGATTTGAACACCAGTTGGAAGTAGGGAGGATCTCAGTAATGCCTTCTTGTGTATTTGTGATTTGTAGTTCCTTCCCTGACCCCACGAAGGAGGTCTGTATGGGATAGACTTAGCCAGTCATGTGTCTAGTGCAGATAATGTCTCGATCATGTGATGGGGATGCTTGTGGGTATCACATGATGGAGGCAGGCCCTGGTGCAGAGCACTTCCTGCTTCCAGGTCAGGTCCAGTGCCTCGCCTTGTCCACAAAGTGGAGAAAAACTCCTGCAGCCTGTGAAATAGTAATGGCAGTACTGCAGCCACACAGAGCTTGTAGGAAAACAAATTACTTCATGCCAATAAATAATGGCTGGGAAACCGATCTGTCTTTCTGAAATGCAAGCCTTAGTGTGCTGCTTTTGGTTTTGCTGTGTGAGCAGAGTCCTCTAGTGGAGGCATGCTGTAGTTGAACAGCTACAGCTGGCAAAGAATCTCCACCTGGCACATTAAGTGAACAGAAGCACTTTTCTGTTGCCATAACTGTGCCATAACTATGTCTCTCCCAGAGTTTTACCAACAGCTATGTCAAATAAAGGCTGCAAGCATTCCGTACTCCTTGCTAAGACTACTGTGGCAGCAGACCTTTTAGTACAGGCCAGTTTCTTCTGTCATTAAGTAACTTAAGTCCTGCATTTGTAGGACATGAGGGTATGTATTTGTGCTAATGGATGAATTCTTTCCTCCTTCACTTAATATGTTTGAGTGCTATCCTATGATTGCCTTGCTTCCTGATGTGTGATGCCTGAATATCACGGTTGCTGTCCTTCTGTTGCAGAACTGTGATGAGAGGTTTCAGTACAAGTATCAGCTGCGTTCCCACATGAGCATCCACATCGGGCACAAGCAGTTCATGTGCCAGTGGTGTGGCAAAGACTTCAATATGAAACAGTACTTTGATGAGCACATGAAGACACACACTGGTAAGAACTTAGCAGAGAAAAGTACAGGTACCTACAGCACAGAGACATTCCTACTCTTTTGCCTGTATTCCCTCCCTTGGAACTTGGGATCAAAGCTGTTACCCAACAGAAAATCAGAAAGGAGAAAGTAATAGGATAACTTCCTGTTAAATGGAAAGAAGTAATGTATAGTGATTCATTCACTGCCCGGGGAACTGAGAGGTTAGGCCTTACGGAAGATTTTCTTGGGTCATCATAATCCTAAGGTGAGAGAGGATATCATAAAGACTGGGGGCTTCTGTGAAACAGATGAATCTGTTTGCTGAAGGTAGCAGCTAAAATAGCTTTTGTAGTCTACAATTTGTATAAGCATGCTGAAGTAAGTGTTAGCAAACGTTCAGTGTCTAACCAACTGCCATATCCATATTTATCAGGAGAGAAGCCCTTTATCTGTGAAATCTGTGGGAAAAGCTTCACCAGCCGCCCAAACATGAAGAGACATCGCCGAACTCACACAGGGGAGAAGCCCTACCCATGTGATGTCTGTGGCCAGCGATTTCGCTTCTCCAACATGCTCAAGGCACACAAGGAGAAGTGCTTCCGTGTTACCAGCCCTGTTAACGTGTCATCTGCTGTCCAGATCCCACTGTCCACAACTTCTGCCTCCACAGTTCCTGCTGTAGTGAACGCACCCACCGCCCCAACCCCACCAATCAACCTGAACCCAGTGAGCACGCTTCCTCCACGCCCCATTCCCCATCCGTATTCACATCTTCACCTACATCCTCATCCTCACCATCCACATCATCTTCCAGTTCCCCCCGTGCCCCATTTACCCCCTCCTCCTGCTCTTTTTAAGAGTGAGCCTTTAAATCACAGGGGTCAGAGTGAGGACAGCTTTTTGCGACACCTGGCAGAAAAAAACAGTTCAGCACAGCACCACTAACATCTTTGCTTCCTGCCAGCTATTTTCCCACTTTATGCACATGGAAACATGCCCTCATGGAAGTGCAGAGGGTTAGTTGATGAGGACTTTCGTCTCTCTCGTAGCCCCAGCAGATGGTCCCGATTTTTCCTTTGAATCATTTAGCAAACAAGGAAATCCTGTTTTGGATCAGCAGTGCTCATTTGAACCTGGGAACCAACAGGACTTAACCCCGATTTGCTTGTGTTTTCCTGGTGACTTTTATAAATTTCGGATACTGAGACTTGTGGAATTTTATAATTTCATATCAGCTGATGAGGTATGCTTGCTTTTATATCCTGGACTTCTCCTCAAAGAGGAGAGAGGCCTGGTTTTCTTTGTACTAATCGGAAAGGCTGTGAGATTAATACAGAGCATTAATTGTATCACTGTGTATCGTAATGGATTCTTTTCAGCTTTTGGTGCCGGCTATGGAGTGAGCCAGCCACGTATCACGGTATATTTGAGCATTATAAAGAAAGACAAAAAAATTTCTTGTTTGTGTAGCTCTCCTAACACACTCTTTATTTTACTACAGAAATTATTTTAGAGTTTTTTGTATAGACCTATTTAGTAGTCAGTTTCTAAAATGAAATGTATTTCAATAAGCGGTGTAATTTTTTCAGTGTAGCTGGACCTATGTTGTATAATAGATAAATTTTTATAATCATCAAAATGTGATTCTTAAAAGATGCATATAGCTTCTATAGTTAAAGTTATTCTTACGACCTTACAACCTAAAACAACAAAAGGTGCTTCAGAGAAGAAAGGAATCCAAGAGGTCTCTGGAAAGGTTGCCTCAAAAGTGATGTTGATTTCAGAACTTTATGTAATTTATTTTAGTAGGTTGGTGGGGTTGTTTTGTTTTGTTTCGTTTTTCTACCTTAAGTTTCCCTTTCCACAGTTTCTGTTAAGAGTTTATGGAGAAGGATGTTGAGATACTGTATTCTCCCTCCTCAAATTTCATGAAATTCAACTGGAGTCAGCTGTGAAATGGGCTGGAAAGGGAGTATTTCAAGTCAACCAAGCATCTTTATGTAGGAGAGCCTGTTTTAATGGCTTTTCATGGTATGATTTTAAGCTGGGGATCCTCTCAAATGCTGCTCTTCAGATTGCTTTTTGGAATTCCTGGAGTTAGGAGAGGGTAATTAAGTGAAATCATAAATGCAGTGTTTCTGACTGGTTGATTGTAAGAGTGAGCAGTTTGGATGAGACAACGGTGTTTCAGTTGCATTGTGAAGACAGCTGACAGCAGTGTATGTGCCATGGGAAGCTCCATCCCATAAATATACTGTGCATGAAAATATGGGATGATTTCTAGGAGTTGTAGTCATATGTTTGGCAAATCTAAGTTCTACAGTTGTAGGATAGGAAGCTTTGAATTGTAGGCATGTCACTGTTCCATAATCCTGGGAGGCAATGAGGAGGAAATTGACAAGTAGTGCAGGGATGGTGGGCTGGAATGCCAAATGTGTATGTTTTAACCATCAAGTAGCTATTAATTTGTTCAGGTTTGTATTTCTCTTCAACTAAAACTAAGTATAGCAGCATTATGCAATGTAGCAGATTGTTGCCACCTTCAATGAAGACAGATGCTCAAGGCAATGCACTGCAAGTTCTCATTTCTTTCAAATTTGTACTCTTCTGAGCTGCTTTTTAAATTAAATCCCACCAAACTCTAGATCCAGAGATCCTCTAGACATATGTCTACCATACCATTCTGCTTACTAACGAACTGGGGTTTTGTGGCTGATGGGAGTACATTTTTTCAGTCTCCACGATAGCAGAAATGGTGGGAGTTCCTCTTCCTGTTACTTCCTTGAAGTTAACGCTTTTAAGCACTGTGTTTTGAAACACTATGTCCTCTGTCTGTCAAGAATTAGTTCCTTAGTTGATGTTTTTCACGATCTCCTACCATCTAATCATTAATATTTTTTTCATAACATGCATAGCAAACTGTAGGAACCAGGAAGGGCAGTTTTGGCCCAACAAACCTACGCGTTTTTGACTGAGCTGAAACCCCTTCCAGCATTTCTGAGAAATAAAACAAGGTGTTTTTTCAATGTTTTCTCTACAGTATTTATATACACTCTCTTATCTTCTAGGCAAAAAAGAAAAAAGCCAACAAAAGTGAATTTACACTCGTGATGACAACTGTTGTATTTACTGTGGCTGGTCCGCCCCAGAGGTTCTATGCATTCCATGTCACGTTTGCACCCTACATTTCTGTTGTGCCACTATTTTACGGTCAGGCCCATTATTAAATGATTTTTAAATGCTAAAAATCAGTTGTATTCCGTTTTTGCAAAATGACCTTCTCAATAAATTTACCACATTAGGCTGCTATTCAGAATTCTGAAATTTGGAACACAGGTCTTTTCTGTTTAGTTCATAGCAATGATCCCTTCTGTTTTTCTTCCAAGACTTACCAAACTTAGGAATCCCTTCCTGTGGAAGAAGATTAAACTTTCTAACCAGTTTCACAGTCTGTCATGTCAACAGATTCTCCTCATTGTCTGGGACAGACGTAGTGAAAGCTGACAGACTGGTCTAGGAGTGTTGCAATGTGGGATTTGATGAAGTACATCTTTTACCGAAAAAGGAAAGTGGGTGTTACAAAAGTCTGGAAATTAAAGGGTAAGGTTTGCTGAGGCTTTTCACTCCTGCTTTGATTTGCATAAGTATGCACACCTACAGAATTTGTGCAACACTAAGGAATGTATTCAAGTGCGTTTACTACTTTTTGCATGTTAACAAGCTAGGAATAATATTTTGTATGAGCTTTATTACATTTGGTTAGCACATGAGCTTGGTTTGTGTTACTGAAGTGCTTTCTTCGAGAAGAGCAAGGACAAATAACCCCAACTTCAGGTTTGATTTGAATGTTTTTGGAAGGTGAGACTGGCTTCTCCATTAGTTTTCCAAAGCATCCTACAGCCTAAGGGGAACTTCATTTTTGAAATGACATTTTTAAGGGGAAGAATTCAACAGAACTAATATTGCAGTCTGGACATGGGGCTGTTCAAAGGACTGTCTTTTCTAAAAGCTGCTAGTCCTGCAGACAGTGCCTTTTCCTTACTAAGGGCACTGGCTGTGTGGGCTTGTTTATTCAGTGTGCTATCTCAGGCTCATTTACCTTCCTAGGTGAAGGTGTGGTGATTATCTGTTTTGTATTGACTTGCCTGTCTGAGTTATTGGCTCTCCTATGTACACAGCGTGGATGCTTGGTAGATGATCTAATTTGTATTGCTGTGCACATCAAAAGTTACTGTCACCCACCTTGTGTTCCCAACCACATCTCAAATTATGGGCTTTTAAAAGAGTGCTTTGAGCTGAATGTGGGCTCTTATCACTGGGAGATTAGTTGTATCTCAGCACTGCAATCCCTTTGGATATTTTTGCCTTTGCCCCCTACATCTCTTGAGCATGTAATAGCAATTTTCAGTGTATTGGAGAGAAGGCAAAACTCACCAGTATGCAGTTTAAAGACAGTGCTTCCCTTTGATACTTTCAGTCTGTTTTAAACAGGTTAACTGAAAGATTTCTCCCTGAGCTGAAAAGACTGCTATTTTTGTAATTTATTTACTGACTGCCTGTTTCTTTGCACTATAGTGGCCTACAGCGTGACCATTATGGGGCTGAGTACCATTTTGTTAGGAGGTGGAGAGTCTCTTGTGCAGAGCTGTTTCTATTCTTGCAAAGGTAGTGTTGCATTGACACATTCTGGTTTGATTATGAATTGCAGAGTACGTAGGCCTTTGAGAAAACAATAAAAGAATAAGCAATGTGCAAATACAGCGCTGGAAAACACTAAATAATGTCAAACTTCTTTTTTCTTTTCTCTTGGGACTTGACCTCAGGGTTGTAAAATGTTTCAGTCATTGTTTTATGCTTTCGTATTTCTATTAACTAGCAGTATTAAAAAAGAAAACCCACCACCATGATGTGTGACTCAAGAGGATTTTTTTTGCCTGCTACCGAGGAACATCTCACTTGTAAATAACCATCGTTAGCTACAAGCTCATCAGTCCAAAACAGATAAATCCCATTCCTCTCTACACCACATAGTAAATCATCAGTATTCCCAAAGTAGAAAAAAAAAGTACTGTGAAAATTAATGACTTTTAAGTGGTGTCATTCTTCTTCAGTTCAGCTTTGAAAGCAGAAATGTCACCTTGCGACTGTTGACGTGCATGGTAAGGTTTAAGCAGCCCTCTGTGGCTCATCACTTTCCAGCTTCCATCAAACAAATCTGCCTTGTACCATAATGGCTGTTCTGCTTGTACCCAAAACAGTTTTGTACCTTTGTGACCATTTGGTTTTGTTTTGTTTGAACCAGTGCTCTTTGCCATCAGCTCAAAGGATCTGTTCTTTAAATGGTGCAGGTAGGGAAGAAGGATCATTTGTTTTCAGAGTTTGTGTCAACGTGGATGAAATGTGATCATTTTGGGTGGAAATTTTGGATTTTCATAACTGGAATTTAAATCAACTTTAGTAACAGATAGAGAAGGAAACTTGAAGTAACCTGGCACTAATCAGTCCTGTCTTGCTGACCAAAGAAGGGATAAATTAGTTAATGTTTGGATTTAAGCTGAGAACAAACACTGCTGTATACTGTAGGTGTATTGGAGGCATGGCAGAAAAAACCCACTGCAAAGGAAAGAGACATTCAATGGGAAGGCAAGCACTTGCAGTTTGTGTAGATACCAAAGTCTACCTTAGCATTCACGTGTTGGCAATAAAAGCTGCTTATCCTAGCAGCAGCAGGAGAATGGTGCAGCTTCTCAGCTTCTAATATAAATCTGAGTGAGGGATGAGAGTTAGGTTAGTGATGCCATGATTCTAATTTCACTCAGCAGCTCTCCACGATAATTTCAGCCTGAGTTGACGTGTTCCCATTAACCGTGGTGCAGATGTTCCCTGTGGATCACAGAGGGCGCCCTCTGCCCTCAGAAATTCAGGCAGAGCTGTGCCTTTTTCAGATGAGGATAAAGATTTGAAGGCTTTCTTTTTCTTTCTCTATTCTAAAAATCAGCCTGTCCTCCTTTTTTCTTGCAAATAAATCCTCCTGCTGCCTTCATCCGTTGCTGCTTTTGCAGATTGGAACCGGCAAATGCATCTTCTGATGAAATTTCTCTGGATATTGGGAATTGCCTTTGTGCTCAGTCATGGCCCATGTGTGTACAAAGTGCATTCTTTCAGTGCAGGCCTCTGTGTACTGAGACTTTACGTACACAAACACTGTAGTCAAATGGAGCTCAGCAGTGGGTGTTGGTGTTCACTGTCTGTTTCATCATATTGCTAAACAGTTCTTTCATCCTTTTCGTTTGGCATAAGGCAGATCTGGGTGGTACATGCTTGCACTCCCATTTTTCACGCTGCTTCCCTACACCACCTGTACCATCTGCTGTTCTCCAGCAGAACAGCCTTATGGTATGAACTTCAAATGCACCTGAAATGGAGAAACGATAGAATATTTTGCATCAGAAAGGAAATGCTGCTTTGGTTTGGATTCTGTTTGAATTCCCTGCCTTGAAAAACCTGCCCAGGTGGAGGCAGAGCAGAAATCCCTTGCTGAAGTTGATCTGTTAATGTTAATTATTATCTTTTGCTTGGAGAACTCTGCACACTGTTGTTACTTTTTCTTTTTAATCAACCCATATGACAACAGCATGCCTCTGTGATATTTTTTTATCTCAATTCTGCACAAAGGTGACATTTGTAACCACGCTGACAGTAATCAGTAGAGGATGTCTTTTCAATAAACTGCACATCTACATTTTCCTGAGCTAGGTGTCTGGTTTCCTACAGGGTCATTGAAGCCTTTCAAGCTCCATTGACCGGCTACAGAACCCAGACATAAAGGCTGGTGGGAAAACACCCCTCCAGTTCTCATGGACTGGTGAGGTCGGTTGATTTTCTGATATGCTGCTGAATTAATGCCTTAGGAGAGGCATCAAGGGCAAGAGCTGAAGTCGAATGTGCAGTTTAAAGACACACACGTGCATCTTCTGTTCAGATTTAACTTTGCTTAGATGATTACCTCTAAAGACAATCTTGCTAGACACACTGAGTTCATTAGAAGTACTGGGATAAATTGTGTCATTGAGTAATATAAGTGGTTTCTCACTTTGAGGGAGAACTTATCCCTTCTTGTTATAAATTGCAGGAGCATCATGATTTGACAGGAATTGTTGTTGGTAAGAAAGCAGAAGGTTCTTTGGGTAAGCTGGAGGTGAACTGCATTTTCTCATGTCTTAGATTGGAAGGTATAGAAAGGAATCCACTGTAAGAACAAAGGTTTTTGTGTCCCCTTGAGGTTTGCCATAGCTCAGCTGGAACAAACAGCAGGCAGTGTTTCCAAAGACATTTGAGCTTTTCCAAACAGATGCAGCCTGTCTCAGTTTTTCTCTCCCCTAAAACAATTGAAGCTTGAAAAATGAAACTTAATTTGTGACTGTATTTTTGCAAAAAGTCTGATTTAATTTTTTTCAGCTGCCATTGGTAACGTATTATTCGATGCTCTCAGTAGGCCCAGCAACTGGTTTGGTGCTGATGTCAGTTGAGGTTGCAGCCCATGTGGTAAGAGGGGCTTAGTGATGTAGCACCTTTCATTCTTCAACCTTCAATTCCAGGTTCAGTTGTCAGATGATGTTGGAGAGCTTGGTGTGTGTTTGAAAGCAATGGTACAATGTCTTGATGTTATGAAAAAGGGTTTTTGCTCTGTTCAAAAGCTGCAGCTGTAGAAAAGCACAGTAATGAGTTTTCCCCACCTGAAAAGTTATTTAACATATTAAAAGAAGAGAGATGAGCATATATGAACCTAAAGTGTTCTGACTCTGCTTCTCCTGAACCCCTGTTACAGTTCCTGCATTGAGATTTCAAGTGATAGCTGATGCTAGCAAAAGGAGTGTAAGAGGCCCACAGAGTGAAGTCAGGAGAATGCTGCAGCACGGCCACCAAACGACTGACAGCCCTGCAGTGACCTTGACCTGACAAACAGTAAGGATGTGTAATTGTTGGTTACACCACACTTCTTGCTTATGCAGCCCGAACGTAACTGAGTGTGTTGTGACTCAGTGCTGCTTATGTTTACCACCTTAATTTTGCAATTTCGTCTTCAGATTGCCTTAGCTCTGTTTTGCCTGTTGTCTGACAGTAACGATCCAGGGGCAGCTGGCAGTGACCTCAGTGTGAGGTGCAGTCCTTCACGTGTGCTGCACACTGGAGTGGGATCCGGGAGTTAAAATTCAAGGATGCTGTGTTCTCGTCTGAATTGTGAGCTGCAAAATAACTCTGCAACTGTGTGTTGGCATATCTGAGAGCTTGCAAAATGAAAGAGTGAGAAAGCATGTTACAAAACAGCTGCCAGTTTTGCTCTCAAACAGGAATCCAGCCTGCAATGCCAGGCAATGAGTGGTTGTCTTCTTGCTTTCCATATAAAATACTGGGGTGCTTTCATCTCGATGCTTAAAACTCTCAGCCTCCCTTCTGCACACTGTAAGAATTTCTTAATACTTTTACCAGGAAGATGACTTTTTCCATCAGATGTGTTAAAATTAGGGAGTGTATTAAAAGGGAATTGTTGCAAAATGGAACCATTTACCTAAAGCTTTCCTTTGGTGTTTACTTGAGCAGCCTGTGTGCATAAATGTAGTGTATGATGAGTAAATATCCGTGTTCTGCAGATGTGAAACTGAGAGACTGACATTATGTAAGCAAATGACAGCTGGGGACAGAGTTCTGAGTTATTTCTGATCCAGACTATTGCCCTTAACCACAGGATCACCATTTCCCTTTTCAGTTCTTTTTAGATTTTCTGCATAATTTCCTCCACAAGGTTTTTCAGTCAGTAGATGGAGTATATTACAATAAAGGAGATAAGAGTCAGCTCCTTTGTGGTTGTACGGCAGCTACTGTGTCAACAGGAAAAACAGCAGCTCAGGAATCTGACCCATCTCACGATGTGGAACACATTGATTGCTTAAGGTAAAGCGTGGAACAGAGCACAGCCTGTATTTCAGTGGGCAATGTCTCAGAGTAACGATAAACAAAATTAGTTCAGACTGAAAATTGATACTTTCCAAGACAGCCCGAGCGTGAAGATATCAGCTTTCTGGTAGATATCATTCATAGTCTGAAGGTCTCAGGACACCTAAAATGAACGACGGTGTCCTGTTCAAACTGTGTGTGATAATGGCTCTGGTTCTTACATAGCAACTGTGATTTCAATAGGTTAAGGCATCCTACAGCTCTCTTTCACAACAGGTTCTGGAGAATGATAAAATGCATCGTATGTCAACAGAGAGGTTGAATTTGAAGTTGAATTTGATAGCAGGCAAAGGATTGTTCCCAGGGGGGAGAAAAAGAACAGGTGGACTAGGAAAAGAAAGCGTTAAGGAAGCGTGTCATCTAACTGTCCATTCCAGTTGCAGGTTTACAATCACAGAATCACAGCACAGTTGTGTTGGAAAGGGCCCATCCAGTTCCATTGAAGCCCATCCAGTTCCACTCCTGCCATGGGCTGGGTGCCCCCCAGCAGCTCAGGCAGCCCAGGGCCATGGGAGCCTCCAGGCATGGGGCACCCCCAGCTCTGGCCAGCAGTGCCATGGCCTCATCACCCTCTGTGTAAAGAATTTCCTCCTCACATCTCCCCTCTTCTAGTTTAAAGCCATTCCCCGTTGTCCTATCGCTATCAGACCGAGTCAAAAGATGCTCTCCATGTTTTTTATGAGCTCCTTTAAGAACTGGAAGGTCACCATGAGGTCTTCCTGCAACCTTCTCCAGGCTGAACAAGCACAGCTCCTGCAGCCCACTTCTCAAACTTGTTGGGGTCCCTTCGGATGGCATCCCTTCCTCCTGCTGTACCAACTCCCAGTAAGTTCTGCTCTCCAGCATTTTTAGGCTTGGTTTATTATGAAACACACAGAGATTGGAATTACTTCCATGTGAAAGAATAGGATTTCCAGCTGAATGATTGAAATGTATTCGACAGGACTGCAGTTACCGAGAAGAATGTGTTGCTCTGCTCACCAGCCTGGCAGCGTGAGAGCAGTTAAAGCAGCAGATTCTGCTGACCTGTAGTGTGCAGAGATAGCACTATCAGTGCCTCTCTTACACTGCTTCAGCAGAAGCTTATCCTACCTGATAAAAAGCCCTGTCTTGTTGCCTGTGTTTCCTGATTTCTAAGTATTATATAGAACAGAACAAATTGAGTGCTCTGTTTTATATGGAGCTGCACAGTTCCAGTTTGGTGCTTCTTTTTAATCTCTTGTTGTACCTTTATATTATGGCAGCTTGTTATATGAATCATTAATGGTGATTAATCTTGTAAATGCTTTCTTAACTACTAGTCTTAATGTAAAACTTCTTCCTCAACATGCTCAGCTTGAGACAGAAAGGAGCTTTTGGTGAATGAGTTCTGAGTGGGAGAGTTGTTTTTCAGGTTGTCTGAACTTCATGACAGTTCTGTCTAGGTGAAGAAGGGGAAATTGTCCATATTGACTGGGGAAGAGGGGAGATGGAAGTCCTCTGAAGAGCTTGCCCAGAATTTAAGTTAGACGTTTGATTCACTTTTCCTTAAAAAGAAATTGGAGTCGTACTCATCCCCTGACCACATGAGTACAAGTGAGGTGACTGTGGGGAGGTACAGAGCACGGCTGTTTTATTTGCCCCATTTAATAACTTGCTTCACATAAAAAACAGCATTTACAAGATGGAAAAGGTGTGGGATTCTCGTCTCCTGCTGGATGGTTACCTGACCGCTCTGGTGAGTCTTTCTGTCTTCTTTAGGGATTATTACCAGTACAAACTTGAAGCCTGTGTTGGGGGAACCTCAGGAGACCTGGAATGGCCTGAACTGAGCACACCTGCCTGCTCTGTGTCGTGTCCCAGCTGCTGCACTGAGGGGTTTGCAGATTTGGATGCATGGTGAAGTCACCCCATGCAGTGAAAAGCAAGGAGTGGAGTTTTGTTCTCTCTTTTCTTGACGGTTTGTTTTTTGGTGGTGCTTTGTTGTTTGTTTGTTTGTTTTTTTGTTTGTTTCTCTCTCTGATACCGAACAAACATTGTTTGCTCAGCAAATGTTTATTGCTATAAAAGAAATGTGTAAGATGACAGCGTGTTGGGAAGGAGATAGCACAAGGTGACTGCAATTGAAGGTTCCTTGTCTGTGTACCTTAAAGACAACAAGAGTTCCCCTTGTGAATAGAAAAAAGCTGCAGTTTTACTCCAAGGTTCCCCAAAAGGTGTAATCCAAGGAGAGCAGGACTCTGAGACAGTTGGCCAGATGGATTTCATAGGGAATTAGGCTTCACCTGAGTGCTGCTGTGTGTTGCTGGAGGGCCATGGGCAGCAATGGGGTGGCTGGCAGCTGTGTGCAATTGTAGGCTTGCTGGGTTGCTGATGCAATCCACTTGTTGGTTAGAAAACAGGACGACAGGCTTGGAGAGAAGCACACAGCAGTGAATTTCCTTCAGCATAGGGATGTTACACCCATTGTGGGGAAATTGTGTGTTCATAAGAGGGTTGCCTGCCTGCCTGGGGGTTGCCAGGAACCAGAGCAGCTCAATGCAGAGCCATGCCGTCCTCACTTGCTCTCCTGGATTCTCAACAGTGGAAAATCACTGGGATACAGGATCACCCTTGCCAAACTCCTCTGCCTGTGGTGTTTCTGGAATGATCTTCGCTCTGGTGGTGCTGCTCAGTGGGAAAGAGACAGCATGCAGGGGACAACGTGCCCTTGTTGGGTTTCCCATTGCCTTGGACCTACTGATGGATCACACAAACGCAGCCTGCTGCGTTCCTGGGGGGTGGTGTGAGCACGGGGGGCTGTAACAGCCCCAACGTCCCAGACTAAATAGATGATAGAACAGTTCCTTGATAACCAGGATTCTTCCAGAGGGGAGGACGGTGCCTGCAGGCAGCTCTCACTGCATAGAAGTCGGTGTGCTTTAACTCTCAGAAGCGAAGTCCGTTAGGAGAGATCTCAAAATAGCAGTGCTGTGGCTGCAGTAACGCTGCGGGCTGGGGCTGGATTTTGGAGAAATAGGGGGGAATCTTCGGGGCTACGCCTGGCACTGCGGGCAGGGAGCGCTCCGCAGCACAGCTGGCACCGGAGAACTCCAATTTGTGCAGCTCTTCTTCAATTTAGCCCGGCTCCTTCCTTTCTTTAGCCGCCGTTAATTAAAAAGCAGGACAAAACCCATCTTCTGGCAGCCTCTTCAGGACGTGTTTTTCAATGCCACGCTGTTGCGTCCCTCCCTGTGCGCGTCCTCGGTGCAGACTTTATACAAGCAGCGCTTTGCTTCCCCCCCCCCCCTCCCCCCCTTTTTTTTCCCTTAATCACTGGCGATCCCGGCCCCAATTACACGTCCTGCGGAGCCGCAGATACCGCTTCCCCCCGCCCTGCGAGCACGAGGGGGGGTCGGGGCGTGGGTTCGCTTTGCAGCACTCTGCAATTCGATGTCCTGCGGCGGAGCCAGCACCCAAAATTAGCCGTGCTGCGGGCGGCGCCCGGCCAGAAAAAGAGCTATTTTGGGGTCCTGTCACCCACAAACGGGGCATCTTGGGCAGCGCCGAAGGGCCGAACCCTCGCCCCGCCCGGGCGCCGTTTGGGGTGAATTGCCGCATTTTTGGGTCCGAGCCTCGCTGTTGGCTTTTTTTTTGTAAAGTAGTGCGAAAACGGCGAAGCTTCTCGGAGATTCAAAAAAAAAAGAAAAAAAAAGAAAAGAAAAGAAATAGGTTCTTGTTGGTTTATTGCTGGTTTTGCTGTAACTTTTTAGGAGCAAAGTCACGCTACGGCCGCGCTCCCTGTGTGCTGGTGCGCGTCCCCGACGTTTATTTGGGGAGGGAAACGCGGCTCTCTGCGCCCCCGCCCGACGGGAAAGGGGCGGGGCTTCTGTAAGCCCCGCCTCCTTGCTGCGCGCAGAGCGGGCTGCTATTGGCTGCCTGGGCGATGACGTACGCGCACTGCGGCTGTCCCGTGGCGCCGCGCCGGGGCTTCGTTTGCGTCGCCTTAAAGGGGCCGCGCTCGCGGCAGTCCCGGCAGCGGCGCCGGCCCCGCGCCGCTCCCCAGTCGCTGGTGTCTGGCCGTGCTCCGCCGCTCTGTGGGGTGAACCGGGCGCTCCCGGGAGGTTCCGACCTGGTAAGGAAGCCCTGGAGGCTGCTCAGACATGAGTCGGCACCGGTACGGCTGCTGCCGGTACCGAGAGGTGCCGACTCCAGTAGGAGGCTGCGAGGAGCGATGCACAGGGACGGCTGGCACCGGTACCGGGAGATGCAGGCGGGTACCGGTACCGGGAGGTGCCTGCTCCGTGACGGTCTCCAATGGCTGGTGCGACCGGTGCCGGGAGGTGTCAATCTGGTAGCGCTGGTGCCGGTACCGGGATGTGCTGGTATAAAGCAGGAGCCTTCAGGCACCGATCATGCGTGATCCAGCCCCATTGCGGCTGTCACCCGTACCGACAAGACTCGAGGAGCGACCACGCATCATCCGGCACCGGCCCCGCTCCGTGTGCCGGGCGGTTCGGTCCTGGCAGCTCCCGGTGCCGCTCCTCTGCATGCGCCCCTCGCCAGCCCCATCACCGGGAAGCGAACTGCACTCCGGGAACCGATTTTGGGTTCCGCGGAGCACCGGCTGTCTGCCGTCCACCGCCTCGCAGGTGTAGCATTTTGGGGCTAAAACAGCCTGCTTCGGGTTTGCTGCTTGTTGGTTTGGTTTGGTTTGGTTTTTTTTGCAGAGAGAGCCGTGCTTTGGTCACGGCGCTTTGAACTGCGTCGTCCTCTTACTGTCGAACAGGGGGGAAAAACAAATGTATAAAATGAACCGTCCCCATGGGCGGTCCCCAATGGATCATCTACCAACGGAGGGTGCTTTCCTCTCCTTTGCTTTTGGGGCAGCAGCACTTTGTTTTCTGCTTTTCCTTTAGTACGGGTTTACGGGCTGGGCAAACAAATTCGGCGAAGGTCAGCGGTTGGGTTTGGGGTTTAAAATAGGGATATATTGTCTGTTCCAGAAACAGCAGCTAAGCTTCAAATCATCAAAACCGGAGGTGTGGGGGTAAGCAGGGCGATGGAAGTGTGCTTGGGCAGGTGGGAGATGTCCCAGTGCCCATCAGTGTGCCAATAGGTCCTGCAGCAGTGCTGGCTGGGTGGGTGCAGCACTGCGCTGCTCTCAGCCGGCGCCGTGTCCTGGGCTGAACCCGAAATCATGGGATTAAGCTGTAAATCCCACAGCCGGGCAGAGTTCCCCTGGGACACACAGCGGTGACCGCTCCGCGGAGATAACGAGGGTGGCAAATGTCGTTGGGTTCCTGTGGGGGGCGGGAGGATGCTTGAGGGGGATGGGAGGGATAGAAAACATCGAGATTTGGGGGATAAATGACCCGGAGAGATTCATCTGCGTGTGACACCAACAGCTCCCTGCTTTTATCGGGGACATTTTCACCCTCGTCTCGAAATTGAGTTTCTTTAACCCTTTGCTTTCGGTGCCGTTAACGAACCAACGTCTGTTTCATTTTCCAGTTCCAACCTTCAGGCTTTGAATAATGTTAGGAAGCACGGCTGCTTTAATTTTATTTTGGAAGGACTCCTTTCTTTTTGCAGAAGGTGGAAGGACACTCTCCCAGGAAGCAGCTGCCCGGTGAGTCATCTCCACGTATAAATAGCACTGGTGGGAGCGGTGCCGCGGTTTGCTGCTCGCAGAGCAAAGGGGTGCAGTGCTTCTCTTTAGATGGAGAAAGAAAGCATCCATCCCTGAGGAAATCCTTGGTCTTTATGCACAACGTAACGCCAGGACTTCAGCTTTTAGAGCTGCCTGTAAGCTGTCATCCGTGGGGCTTCATGCAGCTCTGTTCCAAGGCTCTTTGCTGCTGTAATGCGTCCTTAAAGCTCAGACCAAAATGATTTTGGCACCAATGTAGAATATAAAGAAAAAAGTCACTATTAATCTTCCGTGCTGTTTATTCTGTTTGTTTTGACTCGAACCTGAAGATCATAGTGGTGAATTTCAGCCCCAGACTGGCTGTGGCTTGATTTGGTTTTAAATGATTCCTGTGAATAAGCACCATCTTTTGGTGGGTGCTTACAAACAGAAAGTTGGTTTGGACAACCTGAGGTTGTGGGAGAACCAGATTATGGCAGAGCAACTGGATAATCTCCAAGTTCCTTTCCAGCCTAAGCCCTTCTGTGATTTGTTGTGGCCAAAATAACCCGGTGCTGGCCTTAAAACAACTCAATTCCCAAACAAATCCCCTACAGACCAAAAAAAAAAAAACCTCTTCATAAAATGACGCTGACATTAAAAAAAAATCATTGAAATCCTCCTCGATTCAGCCAGCAAACCATTAAATTGCCCACGTCCCACTGTGTTATTCCTCCTGCCCAGGTCTCCCACCAGGCTGAACTCTGAGTTCTGGCATTCTGAGGTTTTCTGTCGCTCTGTTTTTCTCCCCACACGCTGCAAGAGGTTGGCAGGATTGCAGATCCAGGGCTGTGCCTGCACTGCGGGCAGCAGGCTGGCACGACTCAACCAGAGCTGCCTGCGCCCTTCTTTGCCTTCCAAGATAATTGCTCCATTTAAAAAAGCAACCCAAACTAATTAGACTGGAAGAAAATCAGGACGATTTTTGGAACGGGATGTTGTTGCTGGGTTGGGTCTTTTCATGTGTGGCACAGCCTGAGTGCTTGGGAGAGCTAAGAGGGATCAGGCACATTAAGTGGTCCCTGCCCACTCACGCTGCTCCCTACAGAGTCATTTAATTCTTCAGCTCCTGATACAAAAGGTCATGAGCTTGGGAGTTCAGTGCAGGACACAAGCACACAGCGTGCTGCACGTCTGTGCACATCACATCCATTAACCAGCATCACCCTTATGGTTTGCAGGGAGGATCCCAACACAGAGAGCCCTGAAAGAGACCTTCAGCAGAGTGGTGCTTGAAGAGTGATGCTCTTAAAATGAAAAGGTGCTGTGAGGGTGTTGGGCTGCCATGCCTGTTTAAGGTCAGTGTGATTCTCAGTGTTTTCACCTCTCTGTCTCTTCTCAGGGTCAGGGAGCAGAAGTGAGGTCCCTGTCCTGCATGTCTGATTGGTGGCAGGCGGTGAGCGAGGGCTGCTGGGTTTGGCACTGGGCCTGGGCTGAGGCTGTCCAGCTCTGTGTGTTGTCAGCAATGTGGTTTTACTTTGGAGAGAAGGGCGGACCGCAGCTCTGAGCCCAACCCAAAGGGAAACCATATCCAGGTGACAGCAAAAATTAACCTGCAAAATCTTTTCCAAGGAAAAGCCAGACTCGTCCTCGCGGGAATGGCAGCAAGAGGGGTTTGTTTGCAGGTACACGAATCCTTTTGCACAGGTGTGATGTGAGTGGGATGGGGAGCAAACTGCCTCACCCCTTCCCCAGCCCATGGAACCACGCCAGCAATGTCCCCATGTCCCTTGGGAGAGGACGTGTGTCAGTCCTTGGCACACTGACCACCTTGTCTGCAGAACAGGGATTAGCAGTGGCAAAGTGATCTCTTTATAGGAAGGATAAACACTCCAGGGTCAGGGCTGAGGTATGTCAGCAGGGGATTACCCCCAAGGTCCCCAGCTGGGTTAATGAGCTACATGGCAAAACGAGGGCAGGGATAATTTGGCGGAGAGATGCCGCTCTGCAGCGCTGGCAGCCTCTTGTGCTGTGTTTGTTGCCTCTGGCTCCAAAGCCAAACGCTCAGCTCACTATGGGCGCTCTTCTTCCCCCCGCAGGGTGTTGGCATGGCCAGCTCCCGGCCTCCCAAGTACCTCCTGGTCTTTGATTTCGATGAGACCATCATCAATGAGAACAGCGACGACTCCATCGTGCGTGCAGCACCGGGGCAGGCGCTGCCTGAGCACATCCGACAGAGCTTCCGCGAGGGCTTCTACAATGAGTACATGCAGCGTGTCCTGGCCTACATGGGGGACCAGGGCGTCAAGATGGGGGACTTCAAGGCCGTCTATGAGAACATTCCCCTGTCTCCAGGCATGCCTGACCTCTTCCAGTTCCTCTCCAAGAACCACGAGCTCTTTGAGATCATCCTCATCTCCGACGCCAACATGTTTGGCATCGAGTGCAAACTGAGGGCGGCCGGTTTTTATTCCCTCTTCCGTAAAATCTTCAGCAACCCGTCCAGCTTTGACAAGAGGGGTTACTTCACCTTGGGGCCCTACCACAGCCACAAGTGCCTTGACTGCCCAGCCAATATGTGCAAACGCAAAATCCTGACGGAGTACCTGGCCGAGAGAGCGCAGGAAGAGGTGGAGTTTGAGAGGGTATTTTACGTTGGGGATGGTGCCAATGACTTCTGCCCTTCGGTGACTTTGACTTCAGCTGACGTTGCTTTCCCCCGGAAGGGCTACCCCATGCACCAGATGACCCAGGAGATGGAGAAGAAGCAGCCTGGAGCTTTCCAGGCCACTGTTGTTCCCTGGGAGTCAGCTACCGAGGTTGCCCGCTATCTGCAGGAGCTCCTCAAGAAGAAGTGCTGAGGATGGATGGCTCCAAAGAGGTTTGTTTACGACAAACAGCTGGGAAGGGAGAAGGCTGGAAGGTCACATCCTGCACCCCGTGTTTATTTGGCACTGCTCACTTGGACTTTGATTCCTGGACTGCTTGCCTGCCTTCCTCTCCGAGCTCCTATCTCCCCAGTGATTGAAGCACTTTCTCTCCCCCTACGTCCTTTCCTCTTCCCTCTGCCACATTGAGATGAAGTCTTCTCTATGCAGCTTAGACGGCTTCTCTGCTCTTGGTGGTTGGCAACACTAATGGTATGATTTGGTTTTTTTCCCTTTTTGACTTCACAAAAGCAGTTCTTTACCATCCACAAGTCAGCTCTCCTGCAGGCTGAGCCCTGCACGTGATTCCTCTTCACTTCACCCCTCTCACCTCCTGCCCATCTCCACTCTCCATGCAGGAGCCTCATGCTGTTGCCTTGAACCCAGTGCTCCAAGGGCTCTTTGCCTCGCCAGGAAGCCACAAGAAATTTGGTCTGAGCAGTTTGTGCTGCCCAGGCTCCCCGGCTCACCATGCATCCCACTCCTTGCTCAGCAGATGAGCCTCGCACAGGAATTTATTGTCCCTTCAGACTTCATTTTCTGAAGAGAAAAATCATGAGAAATCAAGGAAACCTTTTGGAAGGTTGGTACCATGCAAAAATAAAAGGCAACCCTCCTTCAGTTCCCATTGCCCTCACCCCATTTTTCTGGGGGGGAGGCAGAACGGCCACATCCTGCTTGAGGAGAAAGACCTGACTTCACCTTTCTCTTCCTCCCCATCACTTCTCCTCCTGGGGCAGCAGCCCCCCAGTGCAGACAGCTCATCTCCATGTCTTTGCTGGGTCGTGTTGACAGCCCTGCAACCTCCTGCCTTGGTCCAGAGGTGCTGAAATCCTCCCATCTGGAGAGAAAGGTGCTTTAGCACTTCTGGTATCAGCTCCCCCAGAGGCCAAACCCTCTTACACCACCACAGTGTTAATTGCCCATTCTAATTGCACTCTGTAAAAGGGAGCTTGCAGTATTTTGCTCTCTGGTGTTGGCTTTTCCTGGATTTATCCACAGCCTTAAATGACCCCCGAGAGTGGCTTGTAACTACTCCAAAGCATAGAAATCCTGGCAACAAATCAGAGAGGTAAGGAAATAACCAAAGTAGCCCTGAGATGATCCTCCTTTATTTCATTTTTTCCCCCTTTTCTTCGTTCTTCCTCGTCTGGACACTGTTCAACTGAGTGGAACTTAAAGCCATGGAATTAAAAAAAAAAAAACATATATATGTATATAGATATATATCTATATATTACAGATACACAAGTTCTTTGTATCCAGAACATAAACCTGAGTGTGAAATGGCTCTGAGGTGCACGCACATGGTGTTTCCCTTCCTCAGGCTGCAGGAGGAGGCAGGCAGCCTTGGGAACTGACCAGGGGAGCAGCAGAGTGGGGTTGGATTATAAGCAATGCTCTGCAGGTTGGGCCTGATCCTACAGCAGCCCCTTTGGTGCAGGATTTAGACCTGGCTCAGCCTCCTCTCTCTCCATCTCAAGCAGCTGCAGATAGGGAGCAGATCCTCTGTGGTTATTGCTCTCCTCCTCATGCTTGTTTGTGATTTCTGAGCTTTGGTCCTGCTCTACCATCAGTTCTATGGGTTCAGGAGCAGCAGCATCAGGGCCAGCCCATGGGATTTCAGAGCTTGCTGCTCTCCCAGTTCCAGCAGTTTGAGGGACAGGGGAGTTGCCTCAGTGCCAAACCTTCACAGCATCTCCGAAACAGCGATTGCTGGTGTCATTAAAAAAAAAGATAAAGGGTGGCAGAGGTGTGAGGAGCAGGCAGGGGGATGTGTGGGGCGCAGGCAGCAGCATGTGGCATGGGGCCATGGCGTGGCTGCAGCAAAAGGGCTGAGCTGTGCAAAGCCAAAAGCCAAAGGCAAAGTGGAGCCCTCGCCTCCTGCACACGGCTGAGCTGGGTGGGCAATGAGGGGTCGGGAAGCTCCTGGTGCTCAGAAGGGCTCCACGTAATTGCCAGGGAAGAAACCTGCCTCCTCGCCCAGGATGCCTTCGCACCATCCATCAGAGTACCTCCGTGTGACGTAGATGAGGGCCCCAGGCTCGAAGGAGAGCTCGTTGTCCTTCTGCCGTGTGTACGGGTAGAGGGTCAGCACTGTGCAAAGAAGGGGAGAGAGGCCATGGAGCAGAGTGGGGACAGCTGAGATGGGCAGGAGGAAAGGGCTGCACTGCCCTGTAGTGGGGCAGTCACATCCTCAGTGCTGTGACCACAGTCAGGGCCAAAGAATCTGGTGGATCTCAGCAGATCTGACCCTTGGAGCTGCTGTACCTTTGTCCAGGTAGCTCTGTGGGGCGCAGAGGGGTTCCTCTGCAGCTGGTGGTGGTGGTGGTGGGGTGAAATCCTCAAAGTTGGGCAACACTGGTGGTGGTGGCAGTGGTGGCTCGAGGTCATCGGGGACTGTAAAACAAATTCAGTGAAGGCCAAGGGGCTCCACGTGGAACAGAGACCACGCACAGCATTTGTGTTTGAAATGAGCACCCCGGCATCCGCAGACACTGCAGCACTCACCTGGAAGGCTGAAGTCCGGTGGGGGCACAGCCAGGTCCCCTGGTGGTGGTGGGAGCAGATCCCCAGGGAGAGGTGGGGGTGGTGGGATGGTGGCTGCAGCCGGGGTGGGTGGTGGACCTGGTGGGGGTGGAGGTGGGGGTGGTGCAGGGATGCCTTCCCCAGGAGCTCCTCCACTCGAGCTGAGGATTCAGAGTCAGGGAAAAGATGTGTGTGAGGGGGACGACGATGTCACCATGGGCAAACACCCCAACATCTGCGTGCAAAGCCATTTCCCCATTCTGTGCCTTAGCTTCCCCCTTGGGAACCATCTATGTCAAGTTTTTTTTGCTTTAGAGATATACAGTGAATTTCCTGCTCCCCAGAACCATATTGCTTATCAAAACCTCTCTGCAAACAGATGCAGTAGGGTAACCACAGCTGCCCCAGACCCACTAATCCTCCTCCCTAGGCATTCCAGATCCCCCCCCAGGTGCAGGCTGGTACCTGACTGATGTCAGTGAGGAGGCTGATGAAGCTGCAGAGAGCTTTCCCTCGGGAATCACAGGAGGCTGGATGGGCTCAGGGACACGAGTGCTCCTCCTGCCAACAGAGCAAGCGCTGAGCCCACGCTGCCTGGTGATGGCATCAGGGCAGGGACAGGACACTGAGGGCAGCTGCATTAGGCAGTGCACCCATGGCTCTGTCCCTGCCGTTGTCACCTGCTCAGCGACACCCAAGGCAGAAAGATTTCCTACTGCACACCACCCCAGAAGCCTCACCCTATGGTGCTTGCAGACTGTTGACTCTTGATCCCTTTCCGAGACAGTGTGCCTGTGCGGGACAGCTGGGTGCTGTGGTCCTGCAGGCAGGAGAAGACACAGACATATGGACAAGCTCATTGCACCCCATGCCTACCATGCCCCTGAAGTGCCCCCAAGGCCTTTGCTGAACCCTTCTCAAAAAGATGGGGGCTGTTGGAAGCTGCCCCAGCTGATAGGAGCAGACGTCTGCTGTGTGGCATTGCCACCGTGGGAACTGCAGCCCAGCACCACCACTTCCCCTCCGACTCCACGGTGGTTTCACACTGTGCACGTGGCTCTGATGCTGCTGAAAACCCACAGGCGCCTTCCGGTGAGAGGCAGCTTACAGGGGCAGTTTCAGTGCTGAAACAGCACTGGGGTAGAACAGCAGCTCAGCCCCAGCCTTGGCTGAGCAGCTCTGGGACTGTGTGCCTTTGTGGCACTAACAGTGTTCCGTTCCCCTCCTGCCCCAAGATGAGCCCTGCTGGGACAATTCCTGGAGTGGGCTGGGCGAAGTATGGAAAGATCCCAATTCTCCTTCCAGGAGGGGTTTGTGATCACAGAAAGTCCACCTGAGCCCCCACCTTCCCATGGGACACCCTCCAGACTGACCTTTATGCCATGGCCAACGTCATCCAGGATGCTGAAGTTGAGGGGTTTCCTGTAGTAGGGCTCCAGGGACGGTGGGTTGGGGGGGGATGTGATCTTCTGGTGGGATGGGAACCTCTTGCTGACAGTCAGAGAGCCAATCTCCCGGCGAGACACTTTCTCCTTGTGCATATCAACACTCTGTAAAGATGAAAGGCTTTAGGAAGCCTTCAGGTGTCAGGAAGAGGATGAGTGGCTGCAGGGCTCTGTGTCAACATCCCCAGTTCTCCAAGGGGACAAGGCCAGTATCCACTGAGGGGGGATTACAGCATCTGAGCCCTTGTGACTGCTGCAGGGCGGCTCCTTGGGGGTTTCCCCAGAGGCCGCCATGGTCTCCAAACACTCAGACCAAGACAACCCCTCAAGAACAGTTTCTCACCCCTCGGTGGACTTTTCTTTAGCACGTTGGGTGACCAAGGTGCTGCAAGGGCTGACAGGCCATTAAAACCACAGGGAAGGATGGTCTCCAGTCCCTATATAAGCTGCTCCCCTTTTTCTGAGGCCAACCCTTCCTCAGGGCCCAAACCCCACAGCAGCACAGACCCATAACCAGGCAGTTGCTGAGGTTGGACCCACCTGGGCTACACAGCTGATGTTGGCCTCCAGCTTTTGCAGCTCGGCTGCCTGCAGGTCCAGCAGCTGCAGGAAGGTGGTGGCCAACCTGCTGACCTGGTAGGCCACGCTGGCCAAGGACTGCGTGCTGAACGCCATCGTCTCCTCCAAAGCCTTCCGCTTGTCGCTCGCCTGGAGGGTGAAACACGGCCGTGATGAGCTGGGAAGGCTGACAGCACACAATGCTGCTGCTGCCATTCCCACACTGGGGTCACAAGGGAGCGAAGGGGCTTCCTTCTGCTTTCCAAATGCATCACAGTTCCTCCAGCTCAGGCGGTGGGACTCAGCGGTGCTCAGCACCACCAGGGTGCGGTGGGACAAGCACAGATGGGGGTCAGGAGGGTCTGTCCCAGCCCTGTTGCCAACAGCTGGGGAAGCAGTCTCAGTTCTCTGAATTGTTTTGCATGCTTCCCCTTCAGAGATACAGCTGGGGGCTGTGAACCGGCCAGAAGCTGCAGCAACAAGAAAACAACCCAGCCCTAGAGGATGCTTAATTGAGGCAGCAGCAATGTCTGGCTATGGGACAGGGAATGCTAGGGTCACAGCCCCAGATGGTTGGGGGGGCACCCGCCCCCTCGGGTCTGCCATGGGGAAGTGAGGCCAGCAAGGTAGGATCCTTAAAGCACCCAGGAGACCCCCAGTCACAGCACTGTCCCCAGCCAATGGGGCCAAACAAACCCTTTTGCATTCCCTCAGCAGATCACAAGGACAGCGGGGAGGAAGGCAGCACAGAGCCCAGTGCCCACCGTGTGCTGGGAGGGAGAGAGCATTGCGCAGCACCTCCCGAACCCCGAGCTGCCATCCCAGCTCCCATCCAGCACCAAAACACCTGGAAGACCCCCCCCATATCCCATAACCCTGACGGATGAGCAGAGGGGAAACTGAGGCACAAAAGCAGCGCTGAGAGCGCTCAGTGCTGGTCAGGAAATGAACGGGAACAGCAAAGCCTTCGCCCTCGCACCATCCTCCCCACCACCACCACAGATCCCCCCTCCCCTCCCATCCCAGCGACCCCCCAGCCCCACACCCCACCTGCAGGTAGTTGCTCTCGCAGTACTCAGCCACACGCTGCAGGTTGCTGTGGTTGTCACGCAGGCCCTGCCGTGCCGTGGGGACATCGCAGGGCTGCAGCGGCTCCGCCATGGTGCTGGGACTGGAGCCCACTTCCTCCCCAGCCTCTCAGGCGCCGCGTTTTGAAGCTCGCGGCGATGCTGACGCACTGCTCTGCGGATGCCCTGTGGGTTGTCACCTCTCCCAGCTCCGCCAGCTCTGCCGGCCCACAGCCCCATGAGGAGTGGGCTTGGCAGGCTGGGGGCCGCCATCTTGTCTGCCATAGCGGTGGAGGCTTGGGGGCATGGAGGGGTGGAACCTGAAAGCTGTTGAGGTGCTGCAAGCCCAGTCCCCACCAAACCTGCCCTTCACATCCATACTTACCGCTGCCGGCGCCCGCCCCCCCGGCCCCCAAATTCAAACGCCCCCATCAAGGGGGCCTTCATGAGGTTGAAGGCAGCACAGCCCTGGGCAGAATGGCATTTCCAGGACAATGCTGCATTTTGGCTTCTATCGGACCAAATTTGGCCACTTCTGGGCATTTTGGTGCTTGCATCTCCATCCTCTGACAGAGTCCATTAGGCACGGGGCCAGGCTTGGCTCTGTTGCACTCAGCGGGGGGAATTCCCTTCCCCTTGCCTTTATGGGACTGGCAAGAGGAGATCTAGCCTCAGGATGGTGCTTCCATTGCCAGCTCAGGTTCCCCAGACGGCCCCATGCCCCCACCTCGCCCAGTTCAGGTGCAGCCATCAGTTTCTGCTTGCTTCTGTGTGCCGGGACAGCACAACCCTCCTTGGTGCTTTGCTGATGGCCTTTCCCATCCCCACAGCACAGTGCCAGAGGCCATGGCCAAGGGCAGGAAACTCTCACTTCCCAGCACTGGGAGGGTCCTTTGTGCTGGGAATCCCCCTCCACCTCCTCCTCTTTGCGCTCCCTCGGGGCCTCCTGAACTCTGTCCTCAGCTTCAGCGTTGCGCATGGGCCAAGCAAGAGCCAAATGCCCATCGTGAGCCCACAGCAGTGTGAGGATGAGAGAAATGATGAACCAGCTCTGCTTCTCACACCCTCAATTGCCAAGAGCCACCCCAAATGCTTCCTGGACCCCCACCGTCCCCTTACCCAACCTCTCATCCTCTCCATTCCCTCCTATGGTGGAACCTGTTCCAGCTCCCATAGCGGATGCTCCCTTTGCTCCCCTAGCTGGGTTCCAGCCCTGCACAGGCTCAAACACACACACTGGGAGCTCAGGGGCTGTCGAGTGCCCCACAAGTACATCTCCACCCTTGCCCTTCCTCCCCCATCTTCGCCCTCTCCCAGCCCTCCCCTATGGCCCCACCACTGATTACCCAGAGCTTTGAGGCTAATGCCCAACACCTGACCAGCTTATTCTTCTGAGTCTATTATCAGCTTAGGGACCAAAGACATCTGCTCCCTGCTCCTGGCTGGGAGATCTGAAGGAGTCTTCAAACAGAACAGTGCAGACACAGAGGACGGCGGCTCGATGGGTTTCTGAATACTTCCAGCACTGAGAGGGGGAGCCCCTCATCCACACAGGTAAGTGGCTTTGCTTCTTTCCCAATGCACAGAGGCATCACCACCTCCACAGGTTGATAAAAACTGCAGCTTTTATCTCCTTGGGACTCATCATGCCCTATAAGCATTGATGGGGAGAGGAGTACTGGGTATGCATGCCATGAAAACAGCCACACAAAACCAGTGGGGTCTGGGGAACAGAAGTTTGATGCCTTCCAAAGCAGGGACAAGGCACACCGCTGCTTTAATCACATTCCTCTTTATGATTTAAGAGGTTGTGGTCAGGCTTTCAAGCTAAGTTTTAATATGGGAGCAGCACGAGGCAACTCTCCAAATCTCTTTTATATCCCTTGGATGCACCTTTGTAAAAAACAGATGAGCTTTTCCAGTTCACACCATGGAATGTCTCTGTGCCACAGAGATAACAGCAATGAAGGGACATAATTCACACCATCACTTACTTGCAAGGGTGGCACAATGAGTGGAGGAGAAAACAATAGTTTAGTTCCTCACAGTGCCTGTGGGCTGCTCCTGCCCAAGCAGAAAGGTGTAGTTACAAACTCACATTGGGAAGGCATCGTCTGCACCTATGCTGCACTGCTTTGTTTAGGAGATGCTGTGTAGTTTGGTACATTCTTATCTGGGTTCTCCTAAGATGCTGCAAACCCAACAGACCTGCAGTGCAATTGGTTTTTCTGTGGGCTCAGCCAGCCCCACTGAACCAGCCATCTCTTGTCCTTGGGAAACAGCCTCTGCTGTATGCAAAGAAAGGGCTGGATCTTCTGCTGCTGCCTTCAAACCACTGTTTTTGCTCCATTTGTCCAGGTGAGAACAAGCAAAACAAAATTTGATTACTGCAGTTACACTGTGCTTTGAAAGGTGCCCGAAAACTTCAGCTGAGACGTTATCAGCATTTGCAATAGTGTTAGGGCAAAAGCAAATGCCTTAGGAGAAGCCTTACTGCACTTCAAGCACGCGCCATCTCTGTTGGTTACAGGGCAGAATGGCTCAGGATATGACAGAGAAGGAACTGCTGAAAATGGAACTGGATCAGCTGAAGAAGGAGGTAAAGAACGAGAGGCAAATGGTGAGTATTGCCCCAAAATGCAAAATGGGGAGCAACCTTGGCACCCTGAGGATGCTGATGGGGCACACCACAGCCAAGGGCAGCTCTGTGGTTCCCTCTCCCAGAGGCTCACATGGATTTGTAGGCAGACGATCAGCAAGAGAGCAGCTCTGCAGTGACTGCTTGTTCCCATAACCCACACGAGGCGTCTCCTTCCTTCCTTCCTTGCAGGTCTCCAAGACCGGCAAAGAGCTCAAGGAGTACATTGAATCCATGGCAGGAGAGGATCCACTGCTGAAAGGTGTCCCTGAGGACAAGAACCCCTTTAAGGAGAAGGGCGGCTGTACGATAAGCTGACATCCTTCCTCCTCCTGCACCGCCCTGCTTGGGCACAGAGCCATTCCCATGCTCAAGCCAAGACTGTCAGAAACCTGCTTTCCCTATAGTCTGACCTCAGCACTGGGGAGTACCAAAATAAAGTGTAGTTGCATCTGAAGTAGCAGCAGAAAAAAGAAAAATTATGAGAAAAAAGAAAAAAAAAATCACCCCTGTGATTGCAGAGATGAGGTGCAGCAGACGGAGCAGAGTGTGTTTGTGTGCTCCCATCACTGATTTATGGTTGGTTTCCAGCAAGCAAAAGTTCTGTGTTTTCAGCAGGCAGCAGCAAAGTGGGCTTTAATGGCACAGGTAGGGCTAGGAATGGTTTGCAGGTATAGGGAGGGTGTAGGGCTGTACTGAAACACGTAGGGCTGTACCTGGACTCCAACCCCAGGCATCCCAGCAGCAGGGCAGGCTACAAAGCCTAGAGCTGAGCCCTGCATCCCCACTCGCTGGAGAGAAGCATCCCGGTGGGACCTCGCTCACGTTATCGCCTATCAGTGCCTCAATCCCCCATCTGGCACAGGCAGACAAACACGCTCTGATGCTCCCAGGGGTCTGAAGCTTTCATCTCCTCATTCATAACTCCGTCCATCGCTCACAGATCGCACCTCCCACCCGCAGTGCGTCTACAGGACCGGGGGAAAGGGGACTGGGTGAGGGGGGCCGAACAACCCAAGCGGGGCACGGGAACGAGCGAAGCCTCCATCAAAAACATCAGCCTGCCTCCGGGTCCTCCTCGGGAAACCCTCCGGCAACCACAAGAGATCAAAGCCCGGAGGTTTACAAGTCTGGTTCTGCTCGAAGCACCGCCTTGGCTTCACCTTCCGCTCCGTGCAGCCGGGGAAGAGCGGACCGCCTCCATGCGGGCAGAGGCGCTGCAAAGCCTCGTCCCGCAACGTTTCACCGTTGATAAGGATCGACTCGGAGCCGGCAGTTCTGCTTGGAGGTGGCACAAAAACCGGGGCAGATTGGGGCGGCACAGAGATGAGGTCGATGGGGTGCAGGGGCCCATAAAAAAGGGAAAATAAAGGTTTTGTTCTTCCTCTCGCGGAAATACTGAATAAATCCACTCCGTTCCATACGCGGTCTCTTGTCTCTCTCGTACCCGCGTTCCCGTGCCAAAAACATCATCTCGGGGCCAGCATCGTCCGTCCCCGCCGCTAACCCCGGCGGAGGTCCCATAGAGCTCCGCGACCCCTGAGCTCAGCAAAGACAGCCCGCTTAATTCCGGCTAAACCCCGCGCCAAACCCCACTCACCCACGCACCGCCACCAGCCCACCCCTTTCTGACCAGCCGCACCCGCAGCTCAGCCCTTATCAACGAGCCCCGCGATAGCTGCGACCGTAGAGGGAGGGGGGAAAGTTACCAGCCAATAGCAACGCGGGAAGTCGTGAGTGTCGTCCCGCGCCCCCAATCGGAGCCAGTTCCTGGATTAACTCCCGCCCCCCCTTAACACCGCCCCCGCCGCTCTTCCCGCGCATGCGCATCGCGGCGCCGGCGCCCCCACACAAAATGGAGCCCGGGAGGTGCGCGGTACCGGTGGGGGGGCGGGTGGCGGAGCGCGGGGCGACCCTGCAACGCTTCCCGCAGCACCGCGCCGCCGCTGCCGTCCAGCGGGTTCAGCGATGAGCCGGGGGCAAAAAGTACGGGAGGTCCCACCGAGATTTGAACTCGGATCGCTGGATTCAAAGTCCAGAGTGCTAACCATTACACCATGGGACCACGGCATACGCGTTGCGCCACGGCGCCTTCAGGCTTTGCGCGCCGCCGCGGGCGTCCGCCCCGACCCCAATTCTACCGTGGGTCCCGATGGAGTCCGCCTCTCATGGCCCCATATCTGCCTACAGCCCAGTGCCGGCAGCAGCCCCGTTCGCCTCCCCCGAAGCTCCCGCTGCTTTCCTTTTAAACCGGGACGCCCGTCGCCGTGACCCCGTTCCCCATCCAGCGGCAAGAAAACGGCATTCCACCGTCCTCCAAACGCCATTGAATTGTGACACGGGCTTGGGTTCCACCGCCGCTGCTGGATGGCCCCGAGCACGCGTGCCATCGGCCCGTGCACCCCCCGGCACCTCCATTTCTTCGTTCCCCCCACCCCACCAAATTGATGAAAAAAATGCACAGGAACAGCATTAGAGGATTTTTTTTTTCCTTTTTTTTTTTTTATTTTAATTTTTTTTTTTTTTTTAATGAAACAGTGGAGTAAAGCGGTTTGTGGCAAAACCTCGCTGGGAGAGAAATGAAACCTGCATCCATCCACCATCCCTGCTACTCCACACCCAAAGCAACGGCTTCGCGGTGTGGGAAGGATGGGGGCAGAGCAGGCAGAGGAGGGGAAAGGTAGAAAGAAACAGCCAAGAGGAGGAACACCAGCATCGGCCCCGTACAGTACAACGGTATTGAGGAACAGCCTGAAATCACACTGGGGCGGCTGCTGGGAGACACTGCTTTGGCCATTGGTGTGGTGAGAGCCCTTGGGTGCAGCTGTCCCATGGCTCCTGGGTGTGGGGTGATCGGGAACCCAGAGCTGGCTCAGTGGGATCAGACTGTATGGCTGGAAGACCAGCTGCTCAGAGCAGTGCTCATGCCATCACCAGCCCAGTGGCACCAACCCAATGCCACCAACCCAGTGCCACCAATTTAGTGCTGCCGGCTCAGTGCTACCAGCCCAACGCCAGCAACTTGGTGCCACCAACCTGGTCCAACCAAACCAGTGCCACCAGGGAGCCACCAGCCCAACTTGGTGCCACCAAGCCAGTTCCACCAATCCAGAGCCAACCTGGTGCCACCCATCACCCCAATTCCACCAACTTGGTGCCACCAAATCTGATTCCATCAACCTGGTGTCACCAACCTGGTACCACCACCCCAATTCCATCAACTTGGTGCCATCAACCCACATCACTAAGCCACCCACACCCATGGCCATTGGGAAAACCATTGAATGATGGCCCCAGCATCTCCCACCCATACATGATGGGGTTCAGCCCCGTGACGCCGGGGAGCTGATGGAGTTCTACTGCTGACAGAAGTAAATATCAAAGTTCAAAAGGGAAAAAAAAAAAAAAAAACAAACCCAAAACAAATTTAATGGAAGTTTGAGCATAAAAAAAAAAAAAAGATATAGTTTAAAAAAAAAAAAAAAAAAATCAGTCACAACCAAACGGTTTGGACTGCTGAGGTCTGGAGCTTTTACAACTAACGACCACTTTAAAGTGAAAAGAAAGCCCGTAAATTCTATTTTTAAAGAACATTTTTCTTTGGAAAAAGAGTAATTTTTTTTTTTTTTCCCCTAAACTACAGCATGTGGAGTTGCCACTACCTAGTTTTAATCTATTGTCACTAAGAGGTAGATAAACAAAAATGACTTGGTTATATAGGAGGTCGCGCCCCGGGGCTGACGTGGTGGAGCAGGCAGACCCCCAGCTCCAGGGCTTCCTCTGGGGCTTTGCCTCATGTAAGGTGACCCCCAAAAGTCGTCAGGTTCCGATACAGCCACCCAGAGCTGGATACAAGGCAGTATCAGGGGAGGGGGAAGGCACATGTTGGGTCTGAGGACCGGATTTTGCCTCCTGAAAGTCAACGAAAGTTTGATGTCAACACTGAATCCAGATGTGCTTCAAACGAACCATTATCTGCTGGGTAACGAACACTTCAACCCATTCCAGTGATTCTCACCGTTTCCACTCTGATTCCAGACAATCCCATCTGTTTTCTGGGGTGACCCCAGTGGCAGTGGGGGGCGTGGGAAGGATGGGGCCCTGTGGGATGCTCTGCCCCAAGCGCTGCATCCCCACGGACAACAGCCTGTGCTGCTTTACAGAGACCATTTACATGATGGGTCTGAAAAAAAAAAAACGGCTTTGGTTCTGCTGTACAGCTGTCTCCCATGCCTTAATTTGGTGCTGGTTCTTTTTTTTCAAGTGAAAAGTTCCTTTTCATCATTAGCTCATGTTGATGTTTTCCAGTTCGTAACCCATTGCTTTGCCACCATGGCCCAACACAGCATCCCTACTCAGAGCATCTCTGCTTAGAGCTATTCGCCCTCACCAAAAGCTACAAAATGCATAATGCAGCAATGGGTCAATTCCCAGCAGGCCCAACGTACTGCCCAGTGACCATTCCAAACCAGCAGCCCCAGCAGTCTTCCTCACCAGCTCTCCTCTTCTGCACTGCAGCTCTCCCTTGGGATGTCCCTGCAGTCTGGGGGGTGTAGGGGCTGTGCCCAAAGCTCCTTCATGCCCAATGCTCAGCCCTGAGGTAGTTTGCACGTGTGCGTTCGCAGCATCTGCACCTTCTCCAAAATTCAAGATTGAAGAGCCTCTCTGCTTCCTGGTTTCCCTTTGGGGCTTATCCAGAATCACAAATGTTCCAAAGGGGGGAAAAAGAAGAAAAAGAAGAAAAAAAAAAATATAGAAAACCACCAAAACGATGAAGGAAGGTCGAGGCCGCTGAGCGAGGCTACATTTTTCCCTTCCTACTCCATACCAATTCAGAGCTCCCATGCCCTGCACCACCATGGCTCACACCTCTGATAGGACCTGGAGCATCACTCAGCTCAGAGCTGACCCCCAGCTCTGCCCACAAATGGACCCCCAGTCTACTCAGACCCTTCCACCTGCTGGCACTCAGCAATGAGCAGCCATTGTCCTCCTCTCCCTTTCCAGGAAGATGGAATGGAAACTTCTTGAGCAAAATCACTGCCAACCACTGTTCCCAAAGCAAATCTGCAGCCCAAATCCTTCACCTCCCATCTGCACAGCCCATGGACAGGCCGGAACGTTAGCAGCAAGAGTATTACTGGGATGGCTGAAGGGATGCTTAGTGGAACATACACTTGTCACAGGCTCACACTGACTTCACCCAAAGGAAACAGAAGCTACAACAGAGAAGAAAAAAAAAAAAATGGAAAAAAAAAGAAAAAAGAAAAAAGAAAAGACACCATAAAACCCAGTGCTGCCGAAACCCCGTTGCCTCAGATGCACTTTGAGGGCTGAGAAAATGGGCAGAGCCTGAAAGGACAAAACAAAATCTGATTTTTCGGTGGGGTTTATTTGGCTTTGTTTTTCATTTGCCTCCAGCTGAAAGACAACACAACATCCTGACAGCATGAACACAAACCCCATAACCCACACAGCATCGCTTTGCCCGGTGCATGGCCCTGAGGACCACAAAGTGCTTTGGGGGCACGGGGGCTGCGGGCAGTACCCTGTGTGAGGTAGGTGAGCAGCATGAACCTCAGCAGGGAGAAACTGAGGCACAGAGGAATTCTCATTATTTTGCTTCCTTTCCTTTTTGTTTTACATCCTCAGCACCAGTGAGAAACAAATGCCTCAGCCCTGGGGAGCAGAAGGCTGCATTGCCCCATTCCCCCTCTCCTGCCCCAAGGTTCCCCACGTCCTCAGGTCAAAGCTCAGCCCCCAGGGGAGAAACACCCCACATCCACAGGGTTGGGCTTGCTGCTTTCTCACTGCAGAAGAAATTAAATATATAAACCCAAAGGATTTCTGTAGGGAAAGCAAAAGGCAGCCCTGAGGGCAGGAGCTGGAGATGCTATTGCCTTTCTGGTCCTCAGCAAAGCTGTGCCATGAGTGAGCACCTGCCTGATTGCTGCTGCTATATTTTTTTATCATTCAGCAGATGGGGGCTGATTTTCTTGCTTTCGAAGTAGGGTGGTTTCCTCCTAAACTGCCTTTTTCTTTTCTTTTTTTTTTCCCCCTCCAGTGCAAAGAAAGCAGCTAACAGGCAGCAAGGTTCCTTCTCCTCCCTTCTTGCTGATGGGCATCCCTGATTCAAAGCTCACATCTCCTTCCCTGGGACCTGGGGCAGGGATCCTGCTGCATCCAGGCAGGAGATAGGCACAAGTCCTATTGAACTCCATAGGACATCAGTAGGGATTTAAGCAGGGATTGAAGGAACACCACCGAGGGCAGAAATGCCCCTTCCCAGCAACCTTTGAAAAAACAAAGCAGCCTCCAAAGAACCTCTCAGCCCTTGGAACAGCACCACAAGGGGAGGCACAGCTCCCAAAGAGGGATGGCAATGGGAGCAGCACAGCAGGGTGGCACTGGGATGGCAGCACAGAAATGGGGGAAAGCATCACAGGTTTCCCTGAGTCACCATCAGGTTTAGGTATGCGTCCGGATCTGGATCTTATCCATGCAACAACCCAGAGGAACAGGACTGGGGGTAAGGAGGGGGAAAACAGATCTTTTGTTTTTTTTTTCTCCTCAACGATACACTTTGCACCAGTTATTAAAAAAATAAAAAATAAAAAATAAAAAATGCTTGCTGTGGGAAAAAAAAAAAAACACAATTCTTATAATCACCGATGTCTGAATAACACTGATCTGTCCAAAGCTGTAAGAAATAGAGAGCCAGAGATGAACACTTCCCTAGGACACAACGGCAGCCCCAGCTGGGACCGAGGCAGCCCACCGCCCACTGCACTGCATCACCCACAGCCCCATGCACCTCCATTTCCATCTTCTCATCCAATGCAGAATGGGTCGTTTTCCTGCAGGGACAAACAGCAAGACGGCACGTAAAGAAAAAAAAAAAGAACCTTTTCAAGCACATAGGGCGAGGTCCGTGCCTGTTATTCGTGAGGGTCATTCCATTTTTCTCTCTCCTCCGTGTGCGTTTCTAGAAGAAAAGTTGGTTTCCATTTGTCTTTTTTTTTCC
>NW_024885211.1:355312-356135 GCF_019232065.1 Centrocercus urophasianus | reverse complement strand
TTTTTTTTTTTTTTTACTTGCTTTATCCTCGGTAAAACTGAGGCAAATCTCTGCAATGAGTTTACCAGCATCATAGTGGAGAAGACAGGCGGCCATTTTGCCTCCATGGCAGCACCGTTGGGGCGGCCCATATGGGTTTGGTTTATGGCAGTCCATATGGTTTATGGCTGCGGGATGCTGCCTGGGTTTGGGGCAGCTCAATGTGCCCCACGTGGTGCTGAGCTCCATTCCAGAAGTGCTTTTGTGGAGGCAAATCCATCCTCATTGCCCACAGTGGAAGATTGCCAATCCCAAGCTCTTCAGCCGTTTGCTTTCCCAATGAAGTCGGATGGACAAAAGCCTTTCGTCATCCAGTAGTTTTGCTGTTGGTTTTGTTTTTCTTTGTTCTGTTGCTTGGTTGGTTTGTTTTTCTTGCATGTGAAAGGAAAAGAAAAAAAAAAAGAAGAAAAAAAAAGAAATAAAAGTCTTTCCAATTGAAAACGTCGGTGGGCTCCGATTTGTCCAAGGTCTCAAAGAGTCGCAACATCCGACAGCTCGTGTGTCGCGTTGGCATTTCTGCCTGGCTTTGGGAAGGCCAACACCATTCGTGCTGCCATCTTTTCCACTACGTCTGAGATTTCTGTCGTTCTCCATAGAGAGCTCATCATCACACCTGGGGACCCGGGCGCAGGGCTCCTGGCTCACAAGAAATTACGAACAACTTAACTTCTCTTTTCATTAAAAAAATAAAATATTCAAGACTATCAGCTTTTATATAAAATACCAGCAAGCCCCCCACAAAAAAAAAAACCAAAAAAAAAAAACCAAAAAAAAAAAAAAAAAA
>NW_024885211.1:327089-355212 GCF_019232065.1 Centrocercus urophasianus | reverse complement strand
TTTTTTTTTTTTTCTCTTTTTTTTTTTTTCCTCTTTCCCTCCTCTCTTGTTGCTCAAACACACGGCTATACCTCACCCCAACTCCTGGCATCACCCCACTGCTGCTGCTGCAGTGCCCCCAGGGACAGTAACCGCTGCTGCGTCCCCATCTCAGCTCTATGGGAGCAGTCTGGTTTAAGAAGAAACAGTACAGAATCAGTGCGAGGTTCACCCCCACCTCCCTCCTCATCACCTCCATGCGGGCTCGCCCCGCTTTCCCCAATGCAATCAGAGCTTTTTGCTTTCTCCCCCTGCTCCCCAGCTTGTAGGACAGCACCGGGGCGCTGAGTCCCCAATGGGGCCGGGTGGAAGGGCAGCACGGTGCACACACAGCCCCATAGAGACACGACCCGGCCCCGTGTGGGGCAGTCACAGCAGTTACTGTCCCTTCCCAATACTCAAATATTAAAAAACAAACCATTAAAATATATCTAAAATATAAAAATCCTCCTAAGAGTGACGGGAATCAGGAACCACCTTACATTCGTTTGACGGATCTATTTGGTACGGTCGTGTGAGGGGGGGGCTGTTCTGGCCGCAGAAAGAAGAGGGTGGTGGTGGTGATTGGGGGCTTTGTTGTTTTAAAAGTAAGAAAAAAATAAAAAATAAAGCTTCAGACGTGCCAAATTTCAAAGATTTTTTTTTTTTTTTTTTTTTTGCCCCCATCTGGAAAGATTTGGAAGAGGGGAGAGAACGGGCTGGGATACACCACAAACAGCCCCACGAGGGTTAACACCAACCAGCATCCTCCAGCTTTGCTAATGAAAAATATTCCATTCCCCTGAGTGGTTTTTGGGGGGGGGGGGGGGGGCCCCCCCCCCAAAAAAAAAAAACCCAAAAAATCACTGAGTGTGGCTGAGCCCATGGAGATACCAATGGGATTTCAGGGCACAAATCTGTGCTGGGAAGCGAAGCTGAGGCTGAGCCCCCGGTCCCAGCAAAGCCCCAAAACCCTTTGGCTCTGAATCCCAGATCTGTTTAGCCCCCATTTCCCATTACTGAAGGATGGACGTTCATTCATGCTTCCTACCAAGCGGGCTGTGCTTTGTTCCTATGTTTTATTGCTGTTGCTCAGAGGGAGGAAAGTAAAAAAGCAAAGCACTTCCCTTGCCCCTTCCCATGTCAGCATCTCTGCAGTTAAAGCTCTGCATCCCATTCTGCCATTAGTTCATAGGTCACAAAAAAAGAAAAAAAAAAAAACCATGATGACAAAAAGAGAAAACAGCCCAAAACTCCCCCCAAAAAACAGCTCCTTTCAAGTAAACTAACATAAAGAAACATCCAACCAAATGAAAAACTAAAAAGTTGTCCTGGAAAATAGAGGTCCTGCGTTGGTTCCTAAGGCTTCAGAAGGCACTGCACTGCACACACAGCACAGGGGAGAGGAAAGCTCTCCTTCTGCCCACCCTCGGGTGCTGCTGACATGATGGGATCCTCCCAGGGGATCCAAATCCATTTGGCACTACGGAGTTCTCCTCCCCCTCCCTTCAGTCCCTCACAATGGATCTCATTACCAGTGGGTGGGGGGGGGATTGGTGATGGTCCACTGGAATTTTTGAAAAATTAAAAGAAAAAAAAAAAGAAAAAATTCTCTAAAAAAGGAGAAAAATTAAAAGGGGAAAAAAGAAAAGAATTTAAAAGAAAAAAAAAAAAAAAGGATCCCAAAGGTTTAACATCACTCTGGGAACATCCGTCAGCCACACCGCTGAGGCAGGGAAGGGACTGAGGGAGGGATGGGGAAGTGAAGCTGGGGGGAGCCCTGGGGGAGCCCCAGAGGCCCTGAGATGAGGGCAGGCAGTGCCTGCAGGGGCTGAGTGCAGTGCCTGGTGTTGGGCTCCATCCCCCAGCCCCACAGCACCTCCCACTTGGGTTCAGTACAGTGTCAGCACATGGAGCTAAAAATGGGTCAGATGGTGCGGTCTGGTTCTTAGCCCCGTCCCTCTTGCCTTGAAAGCCAATCAAACTGCCTTTTAGTGTCGACCAGTTAATGAAAACAATTGCATCTGTCTATGGTAACTGATTCCCAGCCACTCTTAAGCCTGGCATTGGCTTGTTCCACTTTTCACATTGGTGTCAGTGCTGCTCTCATTTCCTCCTCGCTTGCAGCTGGCCGCTTTGTCCCTTCTGATGCTGCTGCTTCACCTGGGCCAGGATGTCCCGGATTTTGCGCTGCGCCATCTGTGGATGAAAGGAGCAAAAGGAAAATGCAAGGGAAATGGCACTGAGTGCCGTGAGGAATACAGCTGAATGGGAAACCATTGGTCAACCATTGGCCTTCTTGGCCAGCAGGGCACATTGCTGGCTCGTGGTCGTCCTGTTGGCCACGAGGACCCCCACGTCCTTCTCATCAGAGCTCCCAGCAGCTCAGCCCCCATCCTGTACTGATGCTGCACTTGTTCCTCCCCATGCACAGACCCTGCACATGCCCTTGTTAAATCTCATCACATTCCTCTCTGCCCAACACTCAGCCTGCCCAAGTCTCACTAACCAGCATCAGTGAGCATCAACCACTCCTCCCAGCTTTGCACCATCAGCACACTTGCTGGGCATGAATTCTATTCCTTCCTCTGGGTCACTGATGAAGATGTTGAACATGTGTGAATGTACCCCTCACCCCAGCTCTCCCTCCTGCCCACACCACTCCACAAAACACACAAAGACAACAGCAAACAGCAGCAGCCAAGCGCAGAAAACACTTTCAAAGGAGGAAGCAGCACTGAACACAACCCCTTATGAGCCATCAGAGACTCCACCAGCACCAAGCTGCTGGGATCATACCTGGCTGGCATAGAAGTGCCCGATGATCTTCACAATGACCTGCTCGTTCTCATCAGGGGTCTGATCCCGTGGAACCACCACCTCTGCAGCCGTCAGGTTCTGCAGCTCATTGACCTGCAGGGAAGGGACAGAGACCAACATCACCACACAGTGTGGAAGAGATTCCCCCCCCAAACATCCCAAATGCTCCCACCCCCTTCCAAACGTGGCTTTGCTTACAGTTTTGCCCCCTTTGCCAATAACCCTCCCTGCAGCCGAGGCAGGGACACGGATGTGTGTCTCCAGCTTCACTTCTTCCTTCGGCCCAAAGAAGTTCTCCTCCTTCAGCTTCCCATAAATCCTGCCTTGTGCCTGCAGAGGAGGAGAAACAGCATCAGGCTCTGTTCAAGACGCTCTGTCCCCACACATCTCCATCCTGGGGACAACAGATTCCCTCCCCAAATCCCAGCCCCTCAGAGCTTTAAGTCATCTCAGCCCCAGGAGGGCTGGTGCTGAGTTAAGACAGGTCTCAGTGTCACACTGGGGAGGGCTGACTGTGATGCTTCTTCCCACCCTGCTCTGAAGGGAAGGGGATGGTGGAGGAGGCACTGGGTGACTCTGACACTCCACTGTGATGGCAAGAAAGTGAGGGGACCTTGAACTGAGCTTCTGGAGGGCCTGTGATGACCACCATGCGCACTTTGGAGTCCGGCGTCTCCGGGGGTGCAATCTGGAATGGGGGAGAGAAACAGTCACTGCAGCATCCATACACATCACCCAGGTTTTTAAGGTAATTTCAGCAGCAGAAAGGCACCCAGCTCAGCAAGAGGTGCTGGCAGGACACTGCTCCTTAATGAGGTGACACTACCTTAATAGAGGCACTTGCGAACCGGGAGAGCTGCTTGATGTGCTGGCCCTTCTTGCCAATGATGGCACCGACTGCTTGGGCAGGGATGAAGACGTGTACGGTCTCCTGCTCGGGAGGCTGAGGACACAGAACCACTGCTCAGAGCTCACCACGCCCCCAATCCCCCTCAGAAGTGTCACCCATACCATAAGTGCTGGCCTTCAACTGCATTTGCAACAGGTGAAGAGCACAGATCCTGCACACACGTGGACGTTGACCATGCTGAAAGCACCGCAAGGTTCCTCAGCTGTGCACCTACCATGAAGGAGCTGTATGGAGCAGCCCCGGAGACGCTGCTGGGAGGAGGAGGTACTGCATTGGAGGAGGCAGGGAAGAGGCCGACAGCAGCCAGGTTAAGGCCAGGGATGAGATGAGATTGCAGCTGAGGGGGAGAGGAGAGAAACGCTCATTGCTTGTACCAGGGCATCCTCTTAGAGCACACAGGAGGGGAGGTAGGGCAGGAACCCTGCCTGGCAGAGCTGCCGTCCCGAAGCTGAGCCGCACTCACGCTCATGGCCGCGACATCGTTCTCGTAGGCTTCTCTCACTTTCTTCATGATCTCCTGCTCTGCTTTGCAGCAGTTCTCGATGGAGCCCTTCACTGTGATCGTTCTTTCAGGGTTGTACAGGGTCAGGTCCTGCAAGCTGATGGGAAGCCAGAGTTACACCAGTGCTGGCCAAAGCAGGGAGCAGCATCATGGTTTACTGCCCGTGTTTGTGCTGCCTCCCTTAAAAACATGCTTAAAGAACAGAACCCCAGTTCTGCCTGCTAAAAAAAAAAAAAAAAATCAGTACTGAAGCACAGCTCCAAAAGGGAAGAAGAGGGGAACTCAGGAAACAACACGCAGGTATATCAAGACAGGTTTGGGGATCAAAGCACTCATGCCACAGGCTGGCTTCCCAGCAGGTTGACAGCGATCTCTTTGCTTTCCTCACATCTCCCATATCTGCCTCCCCACTTCCATCTGCCCCAGGTTGGGAAAGTCTACCCTGCTTTTCCCAAAGACATCAAGGAGCCTTACGATGAAATGGTGATCTTTGTCTCCGTATCCTGCTCCACTTTCTTCAAGTTTCGCCCTTCTTTGCCAATCAGGCGCCCCACAAAGTTGTTATGGGCCAAGATTTTCAGAGGCACTTCATCAGCTCTTGAGAGAGGAACGGGAAAACAACAGAATTAAAGATTACAGCTTGCAGAAGAAGAGGGATTGGGAGCAGAGTGACGGGAAGACCATGTCCCCTTGCTCAGAGTCCCCCAGTTCTCCCAAGGCAAGGCTTCCACATGCAAACTGGAGCTCTGAGTGCTGGGATGCTAACACAGCCCAGCAAGGAGCTGTGGATACAGCCTACAAGCACAGAGGGGTAGGGGAAAAAACTTACGTCTTTGTGTCCTTTGCCTCCTTCTGCATGATCTCCAAGATCATTTTGCAGGCAGCAGAGCAGCCCTCAGGGGTGGAGTGGATGCTGATGGCTTTTTCTGCAGCTCCTGCGTTCTCCTTACGGTGAACATCAATCCTGCAAGCACAGCATTGATGTCAGAGTGGGCACAGAGCAGAGGCTCTGCAGCTTCACAGCATGTGCTGGCTGCTCTGCTCCTCCAGCATGCCTGCAGGCTGCCCAGAGCTGAAGCTTGGATGTACACAGGAAAGGAAAGAGCAGTTAATTCTGGGCTCAGCATTCCATGTAGATACTGTAGTTAGAAGCCCCATTCACAGAAATCCAAATAAGACATCTGACTCTATTTTAAACAACATGAGTGATCACATAGTGGAGAACAGGTCAGTTGCTGGCAGATGAGATGCACTGCTCATCACTTCACATCTTAGATAAAGCCCTCCTTGGGAGAGAAGAGCAAAAACACGTGGGACAAAACCAAACTCAGCCTCATAAGTCACTGCAGACCACTCCATTAATTAGAAGCAATGCGAGGGGGGAAGGGTAGAGAGACTCACTTGGACTGTGTCTGCTTGGTAATGTTCCTGATGGTGGCCCCTTCTTTGCCAATGATGGCACCCACATACTGTGTGGGCACCAGTAGACGGAGCGGGATGTCCACGGGCTGCTGCTTGACTGGAGCTCCTGCTGTGACAGGGGAACCCTGCCGGGGGGCACCTCGGGCCCCAAAGCCACCCCGGCGCCCATTCTCTGGGCCCTGCACTGACTGCTCATCAGGGATGTAGGAGACCTTCAGCACGTGGTTCTCCAGCTGGTGCCCGTTCAGCTTCATGATGGCTCTAAAGCAAGGAGAGAAGGGGTTGGGGTGAGGGGATTCCTACCCCTTAGAGCTCCCAGCAAAAGGCAGCATATCAGCACCAGCCCACCCAAAATGGGACAAATCCACCCAGACTGGGTCAAGCCTTGATGTAACACCCTTTGGGAAAGAACTGGGAATGAGGCACAGAGATGTCATCAATGCCACGGGGACCTGGCAGGATTTCCCACCTGGTCCAGATGGAGCAAAGTGCTTTAAGTGGGGGGGGGGGGATTTCCAAGCAACCAACCCTGGGGAGGGGGTGGAAGCAGTGGGTGAGAACAAGGAATGATCCCCAGGCTCTCCTCTGCCTTGCAATATATTGGTTGGTATTTCAGCTGCTGGTGGGGATTTGGGGGACTGGCTGCAAGAGCTAAAAGCTGTCGATAGATGGGGCTGGCAGCAAGAGAAAAGCAACAGCTCTGGCCACAGCTCTGCACAGCTCTCCTAACTTCAGTGGAGAGAAGTCAAACTGAAGGTCTCCAGAAAGGGCTCAGTTACTCCCTTTTGGGCTGCAAAACCCCTCAGCTGAACAGACACAAATAACACCATCTCTGCAGGATGCAAAGGATCCAAAGACCCTCCATAAAGCAGAAAAAGATGACAGAAAGGTCTCACACCAATATTATTACTTTTTCCTTGAGCTGCAATTACTTAAATGACTTCAGTACAAGAAAATCTTCACTTTTCCTTATAAAAGAGTTGGTTTTCTTTACTCTTTGAACTGCACAAAAAAGCCTAACTTGGATGTGCTCTAAAGGGCTCCAATTCTACCCCAACCCCACCCCATCCCACCATGAAGGTGAACAAAAAGAAATCAGGGCAGAAAGGAGGATATTTCTCAAAGGTTTGCAACCCCAAGTTGATGAATTCTGGTACGGCCTGACTCCCAGCAATGGAAATCCCATTTTCTGTCCCCAGGGAAGGGGCAGTGGGCCATGGGAGGTCCATGGGGTGGCCTTGGGGCAACTTACTGCCTGGTCTGCTCCCGGTTTGTGTAGGTGACATTAACCACAGCGGTCTCACTGTCTGTGTTCACTGCAATAAAAGAGGCAGAAATTAGAGCCAGCATGAGCAGTCTGGGCCATTATGCAGCATCTTCGGCCACTAGAGAGTACTTATGTCTGTACAGCCCATCCTGCTTTATTTTATATACAGGGATGTCCTTGTTTTGGCCAAGCAACAAGAGGACACAATGACCAGACTCAGACATCTTTAGCCATAGAGATAACCTCTAACAAAGCACAACAACCTGCCTGTCCTCCTCCCTCCCTCCTCCAGCCCCAAATAGCTAGGGCAGAAAATATTTAAACAACAGCACGTTGGCTCCTTCTTTCAGCCTTACCTTGCTCACAGTTTTCTACAGTGCCATATTGTGCTAGCAAGCCATCCAGAACCTGGGAAACAGAGAAAAAGCCCAATATACTGTGAGAATCAGGACAGACACAAGAAATACAGTCAGTCGATAAAGGCAGCCTTCTGGGCATTAAGATTTCACAAGCAATTAGATGAGCAAAGCTGCTGGGTGCCCCAGGATGTTGGGTCAACAGGCCCCAGAAGCAGAGCTGGGAAGGCAGCAAGAAAAGGAAGAAGTCCCAACAGCCGGAAGGAAGGATCCGTGTTGTTCCTACAATGGATAAATCATATCATGCTGTTATTGAAGGGGATTTTGTTGGTGGATCCTGCATTGCTTCTACCAGCTGAATTGAATCCTGCACAGAAGAGGAACAGCTGCATGGACGCAAGGGTGCAGCACCATTAGGCTCAGTTAAAAACAAAGAAAAGGATGAACCAATTGTAATCCCAAGTGCAGAAACCCACAGGGGAGTCAGTCCCTAAAGGTGCCCCACACTTCTCAGTGCAAGTCCTTGTGTCTCAGGCTCGTGCCCTGCTCCCTCACCCCCTTACCTCCCATCGCAGCTGGGGTGGGATATTTCGGATTTGAATCTTCCGGCTCCTGCAAGAAACAAAAAGCAATTAAAAGCCAGGTTTGGTGTCAGCAACGCGTCCATCTCACACTGAACTGCTCCTCATTGACAGACCTAATCAAGCTTTCCATTCCCACATGCTCCCGGGGTTTCTGATGGCTCTCTGTTAATTACACCCCGCCAGGTTCTGCATTTACACTGCAAGCTTCACTGTGAGCAAGATGCCCAAATCCACCAACCTTCCTGCACCAGCACAGCTACAAATGCTGAGTTCTGCCAGATTGATTACAAGGATTAGAAAGAAAAAAAGAAGAAAAAAAAGAACCATGCAGTCATTTAACCTGAAAGCAAATCTGGACATGAAAAGGAGACCATGGCGATGCCCACAGCACCTGGAAACTTGGCTCCAGCATCCCAGTTTGTTTAAGATCACTCCTCCACTCACATTTTTGGCTTTTTCAAACCTAATTTTTCCCAAAATAGAATTTTTGGGGAAAATTTTTGATGCCCAATTGACCCAGGAGGTGCTGCCATGGATTGCTGTGGGTCCCTGGGGCAGCTCCAGCACCCACACACAGCCACACTGCTGCCACCCCAGGGCTTCCACCAACACAAAACACTGAGAAATGATTTTTTTCCTCACCGTTGTGGTGTTTCCACCACATGGTGCTGCCATCTCCTGCAGTGTCAGCACCCCAAGTGCTGTGTACAAGCAAAGGGATGAGGAGCACACCAGGCTGAGCCTCACATCCCAGCTCACAGCACCCAGCAAAGCACTCACCCTGCAGCAAAAGCACCCATGGGTGCCCAGGGACATCCTTGGAGGATGCAGCTTTGTGTGGGCAAATGCAGCAGCACAATTCCTTCGGGTTAAACCTCTACCCTCCAGCTAAAGTCACTGCAAAATACCCTCCTTCACCACTGCCCCTAATTTCAGTCCTCTAAGTCTCAGCATCTGATTTAAGGCCCAACCTGAAATGAGCATCTAAGAACAGTGATGGGGCCTGCCTGCAAGCTCAGCAAATATGGAACCTTAAGATCCCTGAAAAGAAAGGGAAATGAAATACTATGACCATCACATGCAGCTCAGCACTGGCATCACTTTTTTGGGATATCACCTCCAGACCTGCACTCATCACAGACCTGGGTTTCAATCCAAAATATTCGTGAATGTTTGAAATAATAATTAAAAAAAAAAAAAAAAAAAAATAGGGAGAGAAGATGAATTTCTTGATTTTTATCCTCTTCAGAAGATTCAGCTCGTTTGTCAATGAGAAGAAAACAGTCAGAAGCAATCAGTGTTGCTCAGACATGGAGGTAAAGGGGCTGATGAGGAATCCTCATCCCATAGGGTTCTGCCTGGAGAACATCCCCTGACCTGGGCAGCAGATTCAAACACACACACAGCAAAATGCCTGGAAGGGCTGAGCTGTTCAGGAGGTTTCCAACAGAACCAGAAGTGATGCTTCCCCAAAGTCGCTCAGATTCAGACTGGAGGGACAGAATGGCCAAAAAGCTTTGGGGTTGCGCTGCCATTAGAAAGACAAAAAGGAAGCAAAGAAAGATTTTCAGCACTCCCATCAGCTCAGCTATTGGGAAGTCTCCAAAACACCAAATTTCGCTGCTGCTATGGAGGAGAATCTGGGTGGATGGGGAAAAAGTCCTGAACCCTTAGAACTGCATCGCATCAGGGGGGATGAAGGGAGAAAGGGGGGAGGGGAGCAGGCTATGAAACCAGATCCCTTGTTTACATGCTAATCCACATCCCAAAATGAATGGGAGAGAGAGATTAAGAAATTCAGAATGCAAAGAATGCCACAGTCCAGGGAGGGTCACAAGGATCTGAACTGATGGAGGAAACCACGTCTCCAACCACCCACCCCTGCCCCAGAAACTTCTCCAGATAGGTCCAAGCATCCGCACAGGCAGAGCATGTGTTCTTCACATACGTGACCAGAATGAAATGCACCACGGAGAGAAAAGAGCCATTTATGTCCCCGCACCGTCATTCTGCTGGTAGCATCTCATTTTCTCCCCCTTAAAAAGGAAAAAGAAAAAGCCCCTCCAAGGAGCCAGCACCCTGAGCACTCACTGCCCATCTCCATCAGTGCCCATCCTGCAGAAGGGCTGCGTGCCACAGGGCAGCATCCTATGGGGCAGCATCCCAACTGGAGCCAGCATCACTCAGCCCTGAGGTCCAGCTCAGCTCCTCACAGTGCATGGAAATCTTCCTCCCGAAGCACAGCCCCTGCTTGGCTTTGGCTCCTTTGGAGCCCTGTGGTTAGAATTACAGAGGAAGTCATGAATAAATAAACCCATCTATTTGCTTTGCTTGTAAGCAGGTCCGACTGGATTTAAACCCTTGTCGTGAAGTGCCTCTCTTTGGAGAAGCCCAGTTCTGCTCCCTCCGACCTCTGCTCCACACAAGGCTTTACTCCAAATAAATAACTCTGCTCATCGCCGATTCCTGGCTTTTTATTCACCGTGTTGCAGAGCTGAAGCTCCTCTCATCGCTCACAAACTCAGCACACGATCTGAGCTGGGAGTGAATGGATGGGGGGCTGCACACAGGGGAAAAAGGGGGGGGAGCAGCTGAAATAGTTGTAAGCAGAGAACTGCAGGTCCCAGGAATGCATCCTGGCGTCACCTCCCTCCCGCTTCATGCCAACACTGCTCTTTGTGCCCACGGGATGTTAGCAGCCATCTGTGGCAGTACTACAGCACTCACAGACCTGCAGAACTGCCCAGCAGCCCCACGCAGACATCCCAGCTCTTCTGAGGAGCTGATACCTTGGAAATCAGGAACTGAGCAGCTTGATGCTCTCAGCAAACCCTCCCCCAGTTCTGGATAGGGTGTGCTGGGAAGATAAACGCTCAAACCGATGCAAAGGGATGGAGCAAAGTGCTACAGAGCAACCTGGAGCGTCCAGGAGATGGAGGAGGTTATCTCATCTATCCGTTGTCAATCCAATGGAGATTTCTTGCCCTTGCCTCCTGTGCCCATCAATGCAGCATGGGGGATAGAGCACATGGCTCAGGAGAAAAGCATACCAGCAACACCTTCTCATCCAGAATGCACAAACCAAAGCGTAGCTGCTTTTTTGAAGAACCAGCCCTGCCCATTGACAAAATGCCCTCTGCTGCTCCCCAGCAGCCCCGAACCCAAGGGGAGATCACTCTCATTCTATCCCAGTGCATCCAAAGCCCTCCCAGCATCGCTGTCGGTGCTGAGGCAGCAGCCACACGTTCAGAGCTGCCCATCCCACACGGGCATACAGTGCTGTGCGTCTCACAGACAGGCAGAACCCTCAGCAACAATCCCAAATTAGGTCTGGTTCTGTTTGTTTGTTTTCAATTTTTAAATCTCACTGGGAAATACCCCAACAATAGATTCAGCTGTCGGGATCTCCTTTCACATCGAGGAGGGTGGCCAGAGCCCTTCATTAAGAACTCGCTGGCACTTCCCCCAGGACTGGCACAGCAGCAATGACAGGGACCCAAGCAGGGGGCACTGACCTGCTCCAAGCCGGGCTGGGAGCCAGCAGGAGAATGGGGCCAGCTGCCACAAGCAATGGCAGAGCACCACCAGGGCAGCCCCTTCTTGCTCAGGGTTTCTCTTCCCTTTTGCAAAAGCCCCAAGTGATGCTTTCAAAGTGATGCTCTGAAAGGCAGAGTTGCTCCTTTGCTGCGCTGCCAGGGGAAAAGGCAGAGCAGCAGTAGCTGTGATAAAAGTCAGGTGTGTCCCCATCCCACCTCACCCTACAGATGTGCTTCCTTCCAGAAAGCGCATGGAGGTTGCACCCCACCAGCATGGCAGTGAGCATGCAGTCATGCTGCTTTTCATAGAGCCACAGAACGGCTTGGGATGGAGGGGACCCCAAAGATCACAGATCGATTCGAGTTGGAAGGGACCACTGATCCAGATTTTATCCAGACAATTTGATTTGTCTTCAGCCCCAAAGCACATGGCCTGTCAAGTGAATTCCTGCTGGAGAAAGTTCCAGCCCCACGTACCACGAGCAGCCCTGCATTACAGCATCAGCAACGGTGGGTCAAGCTGCACAGATCCACCAGAGCTGCACATACACAACACGAGGCTTCTGCAGGATGCTCCCTTACATCCAATTCCTTTCTCCACTCCCTACCACAGTTTCCTCAAGGCAAAGGTGATTCAGAGCACCAGGGCACTGAGCACTTTCAGTAAAGCACAACCAGGCACCAACCTTCCTCTCCTCCCAAAACCATTTCTGGAGCTCTTAGGGACAACAAGAGAATGGCTAAAGCTGGAGAGACACTGGGAGACCCACTAGAACTGAACAACATTCATGATGGAGATTCAATCAAATGCAAATGCTATGCAAATTTAGGGGCTGAAAAAAAAAAAAAAAAAAAAAAAAAAAAAGCACATCCCTGATTCAATTAACAGCATTTATCTAGTTAAGCTTTGATTCAGGAAAGCACTTAATCCTGTGCTTAATGTGTTGTTGGTAGTGGTTCTTAATGTTTTAAACACTTCTAAATAGGAAAATGTGGTTGCTAAGACACAAACATTGCTGGGGGACTCAGAGAAAAGTTGTAGCTGAAATCATGAGTTCTTCCCCATATAAACTGATACGCTTTGAATTTGTCAGCATCTCTGTGAGGTGGGAATATCATCCCTGTACAACCTTTATTGACAGCGAGATAAGAGCACAGAGAGGGAAGCACCTGCTCCCCATCACACCTCTGAGCACAGCCCAGCAGGGCTGTCCAGGTGGGATCTGCCCCAGGCTTCAGCCAATTTGCCTTTGATTTTCACTGTCCCTTAAGCTGACGCCGCTCTCAGCTTCCCCACATGGCATTAAACTCACTGACACACAAGGCAAAAAGAAAAAAAAAAAACACCAAAAAACAATCCAACAGCAAAACCATGTCCCAAATTCACCAGGTGATGCTCAAAGAAGCCCAGAGTTAATGCTTCCTTGGAAGCAGCATCGCTACAGTTTGAGATATACTGAACCAGAGGCAGAGATATTGGAATTTCTTTCTCCTGCTCCTCCCAGAGGTGCTGCAGGTTCAAGTTTGATTTTTGCAGCCTTTGTGGTCTGGTAGAAAAAAGCCTCGATGTGGGCATGAGGAGGAACAACAGGAAAGTCTTCTCCTAAGCTTGTACTGAAAGCAGAGCTCTGAGATTTGGAACCATCACATAACAGCACTGCAGGTGCCTTGTGCAAAACCACGATGCATTTAGACCTCAATTTAACGCAACTGAAGCAGCAAACCAACTTACTGTAATATCCTCCATTGTGAGGCTCCTATCACACCCCTCATTCTAGAACCATCTCGTGCTCTTTCAAGCTCATCTCTTGCAGATTTGATCTAGAAATGATCCAAAAGGCCCCTTAGGAAGTTAACAAAGACACTCAGCTTCTTGTAGCTGGAGAAGCACAGGAGTAAATCAGCCCTGGGATTTTGGAGGAATGCATCCTCCACGCAACAGCCTTACACAGTCCCACTAGCTTAGCTGGCAGTTATCTCTGGCAAGCATGCACAACATGATTAATCCTTCCCATCAATCATCCCAGCAACCAGAACTTGATCTTGGACTAATAAATCTGTCTAATTGGTCTCTCCCCATTAGTTCTTTTTTGGAATCACATTTAATGACTGATGAGATTTCTTGAAGAGATGCCAAAGAATGAGAAGTTGTCCATGAACACCCCTTGAAAGGCCTGGAAAACTCGTTTTTGAAAGAAGTGCTACAGCTTGGACACAGAAGGAAGAAGTGGTCGATGCCCAAAGTGAAGGGCTGGTCAATGCCCAGAGCTGTAAGAAATGCCGTCCCTTATTCCCCTCCTTTATGAACCTGCTGTGCTGCCTCATTCCACTTCCCCACTGACCCCAGGTAAATGGTGCTGGCCTGGAGCTCATGTCAACCCAGCTGAATGCCAACGTCTCACACCTTAAAAGATCAAGAAACCTCAAAAAAGCCTCACAAAACCTGAATCTTCAACAAGCCCAGAGGAAGCCTAATGATCCCCCAGACCTCTACTGCTAGTCCTTGCCAAATCAATACATCAAGTATCCGCAGACAGGACAAGTTGAACACTAAGTAATAGAGAGGAAAGACAAGACGGATTTTATGCAGCGCACCCATTATCTTTCCATTCTAATTTGCTGGCAGGTTGCCATTTACTGAAAGACTCTTTCTGATGCTCAGGACACGTCCCAAAGCCAAGCCCAATTACACTTAGTGGGCTCCCACAACCCAGCTCCAGGACTGACTGGGATGCACCAGTTCCTTCCTGGCAAACTCCAAGCACAGCAGCTCACACCCACTCTCCTACTGAGGTGCCAGCAACACAAGGTAAGAGGCTTTCAACCCTTAAGAAGATCTGAAATTGCAAATCTTAAATTGACCTTCATCCAATCTGACCCTTGAGTGGTGCTGGCTGCAACCAATGCGGGAACATACACAATGCTGCCATGCAGTTTTCCTGCAGCTATTACACAGAGAATGGAAAAGAAAAACGACTTGTCTCTCACCTCATCTTCCATTTGCATGTCTCAAAGCACGTCTGAAACCATTATCCTGGAGAGCAGCACAACATCACCACCACTAAAGCAGTGGGGTGAGGGAACATGCAGCAGCATCTGCTCGTCCTCAAAGTGTCAAAGCCAGCATTTCCAACTCCACTGCATTTTGGTTTGTGTCATTTTTGTTCGTTTTCGATTTATTGCGACCGCATTCAGAGCTGCTCTTCACCCACCATGACTGATTTTGAGCAGAAGAAAAATCTTAAAGGCACATTCATGGCTTTTCTTCCAACCTCACCTCCAGGACCCACCAGCGCAATAGATGCCAGCCTGCCAGGTTTTTCCTGCTGTCCTCCCTCAAGTCCAACAGTGCATTAAATAAAAGCTCAGAAGGCACGAAACCCACAGAGTGGTCATCCCAACCCCCGTCCCTTTGTCACCACCCCCTTCAGGATGCTGAAGCCGAGGTTTCAGCTGGTGGCACCCACTTCTCTTTGCCAGCAGAGGGCACTTCTGCCCTCTTCCAGTTCCCAGAACTCCTTTCTAACTGGTTTCCAGTGGCTCTGATGGTGCTGTGGGACTGGGGCTGCTTCAAAGCCCATTCAGGCACTGCAAAGCAGCTGACATCAGTGGGGACCCCAGAGTCCATCAACACATGCTCTATGATGGGTCTTAAGCCACTTTAATTTGTTAACGTTTAAGCATCTTTACCAGTGATTGACAGGTGTCACTGTATTTTACATAGCTTGCTTAGAGCAAGTCATCAGGGTTATCTTTTTCTTCTGTTTCCAGTTCAAGGACAGTGGGGCATTGCCTTAGAGACCCTACAAACAGCAAAGGCTCATAGAAGTTTGAGCAAGAGAAATGGGAAGGGATTCTGCTCAAATTTAGGGGGAGTTGCAGAGATTCAGGTCCCCACCAACTTCAGGTGTGCCAACAACCCTCACCCCTGATGGGTACAGATCTGTCAGATAAAACTGGGTCCAAAAGCAGTGAGGTGGTCACTACACAGGGCTGTGCACTGAACCACTTCTCAATCCAAATCAGGTTAAAACAGCACAATCACCGCATGCAGAGAAGCCCTCGATGATCCAAGTGGATTTGTCACAGCAATCGAGTCCGAATTCTGAAGTTATGAAACAGATCATCCAATTTCATGAAGGGCAGAGACCCTTTCACCAAAACTCAAGTTGAAACCCAGAATGCCATCCTCAGATCTGCCAGTCATCCCAGTTTGGGCAATGAGGCGTCACGAGGCTTTTCAGCCTTCCGACAACCCGCAGAGCTGCAAGCACCCCACATGGGATCTCCCATTGCATCCCTCATCACATCCAGCAGGGCACCACCCATGGCACTGCCCACCCCCCATGGCATTGCCCACTGCATCCCTTATCACATCCCTCACGGCATCGCATTTCTTATCACACCCCACACCGCGTCACCCACTGTACTGCCCAGCCCCATCCCTCACTGCATCCCCCATGGCATCACTCATCACACTTCTCATCATATCCCACAGGGTGGGTTTGGTGTCACAACCAAGTCTGTGGTTGAGCCCAAACCGGGATAAAAGTGCTGCATTTTTTTCCACTAATAAATGACATCAAAATGCTTCTGTGCTTCTTCCTAAAGGAAAGGTAAGGAGAACCAAAAAATGAGATTAAGAAGTACAAGTGGGGCTTTTTTTTTTTCCCCCCCTCCATTTCCAGTTCAAATTCCTTCAGTCCCCAGTGTTTCGTGCAAGGCAACACAAAGGGTGCTCAGACCTTCCTGGTCACCTCCTTCTCACACCAAAGCTGGACGAGCAGCTGAAGAGATGCACATTTTCCAGATGGGGAAATCTATCTTACACTCATCCGTTTCGTTTTGTGTTTTGTTTTCTATGTATTTACAACGAGAGGATCAGGATTAAGAGGAGAAAAGGCTGAGGCTAGGGTAAAACAGAACGGCTGGAAAACTGCAAGGATGGGGCTCTTCTACTTCTCTGCTGCCCATCTCATTACAGAGACACCTCAGCAAACAGGCTGAAAAGCCCACCAGGACTTTGGCACAGACAACATGAAAAGCCAATCCAACATCCCCCCTCCTCCCCCAACAAACTCAAGGCACCGTTAGGGAAATCCTGCACAAAGCTCCCGAAATATCTGATCTGGATTTTTTCCTAAGTGAATTCCCCACAGACACGTTCATGCCCTCTCTCCCGTCTGCCTTCCATAAACATTCACATGGCCAAGTTTTACTGGCACAAACAGCGGCAGAAAGCGGCTCTCAAAGCCGCACCAACAACTTTTGGGGAAGCTAAACATCAAATTTACACCGTGCAAACAGGCAGGCAGGCAGGATGAAGACTCACCAATGCAAATTTCTCACTCAAGCCAGTTTTAAAGAAGTTACAGCAGCTCACACTCTGCAAAAGGCATCAAATAGAAAAAGCACCGCTGATGGCACCTTTGCCATAGACAAGGGGCTGCAAATGTTGGAGAAATTGAGTGATTATTGGTTCTGCTGTAACCAAATCCTCATTGATGACTGCATGACATCCACCTAATGCTGTGTGCTTGGGCTCAGCTTCAGCACATGTCTCATTACAGCACTGAAACAGAAGCATTCACTTTGATAGGGCAACTTCCCCGTTTAAAAGCACATCCTTTGGAGACTTGTGAAGCTGAGTCTAAAAGCACAAAACTTATTTGAGGGCTTTGGCTTCTTCTGGAATTACTCCCCAGTAAACAGCTCCATAAGAGCACATGCAGCAGCCACAGCTTCTTCCCTACAGAGGACATCACAATTTTCTTTTATTCTTTGATCAATTTGTTTGTAAATACTTTCATGCCTAGGGCTTGAACCATAGACAAGAAAACACTCACTCACAAATGTTTATATATGTGTATATACACACTCTATTCACTCTGATGCCCAAGTCTGCTGAGACACAACCAGTATTTAACAAGAAATAATCTGAATAACACTGACAGCCCAGGATATAAGGCAGAACATCAGAGCTCATCCCACCCTGTGAGGTTTCCTGTTAAAGATACATTTCCCAACACCTTGCAGGTATTTTGGGGGGCTATCTTAATACAAATATCAGTTATTTGCAGGTGGATCTCTGCACACAACCTATCCAGAAGGTCTGATCCCACAGCCCTGAATCACACAGGAGTTCAAGCAAAGGCAGTCGCTTTGCAGGTGACACATGATAGAGAAAACACAGACAGAAGCAAATATGGAGAGCTCCTGGAGCGCTCCATCCCCAGCTCTGCACCATTAGACTGCATTTAATCCTCGAATGCTGATCTCAATGCACGCTCACCAGCAGGATCTACTCTTCCCAAATTCCTCCTCTGAGAAGCCTTACACCCCAAGCACTTTGTGCAACGGCTCTCAGAGCAGCTAAAAGCACAACAGCAGCGGGACGAGCAACTTTCCTGGATCTGAGAGCCTGCACCCATGGCATTCATCCCCCACCTCAGAGGCCCTAATGCAGCTGCACCCTCTGAAGACCAGCCCCAGAGGGATAACGCTGCTTGAGCCTCCTGGCCATCACCTGGTGGATCCACAATCCTCTAAGAGAAACCACAACAGGCAGGTTTTCAGGAGCACCATCAGGTGCTATAATCACTTCTGAAAACGCAGCTTTTTCCTGAGATACTTAATCACAATTTGGAAAACCTGGCTCTAATTGCAAATACAAACCCAGCCCCTGAGTGCATTTTTCAACCCCTCTTCTTTCACTAGGCTCTGGATCTCCACTCCCCCACCTGTCCTACACTCCACCAAGGAGCCTGCTCCCAGAGAAGCTACACTTCCAACTTATAACAGCAAGCTGCCACAGGGGACCTTCATCCCAGTCAAACTTGCTCCTTTTAGTGCAAATCAATTTCACTGCAATCTCCAGCACTGTTGACAGTGCGTGATGCCACTGGATGGTGCAGGATCTGCTCCACGCATGGAGCCCTGCCAGCTGCACACACTCCTGCTGCATGGTTTGCTGCTGCTTTTACTACAGTTGCACTGCAGCACTGGGAGCCCAACCTGGCAGATCGCTCGTGGAAACTGCAAACCTGATTCTTCCGGGGCTGCACGTGGATTCAGTTTTGTTCCCTCCAGTTGCTTTCCTCCACGCACACCGGGCAATTAAAGCAGGCAGAAAAGTGTGAAATTTCAGCTCCGACCATGTCAGAGCTCCCAAGTGTCAGTTACAATAAAATAAATGACCCATTTCCTGATGGATTGCGAGGGCTCCTCCGAGACGAGCGGACGGACAGATTTCCCCGCTTGTTTATTTTCTCTTTTTCTGGCAGAAAGGCTGCACTCCTCTGCTCTTTGGCATCGAGGGCTGCAGCAGCTTGGGATGCTCTCGCTCCTGTGCGGCTGCCCTGGCAGCGCCCTCCTGGCTGCTGTCCTCAGCAACGCCCCTCCTCTTGAGCCCTGCCAACTCCTGGCACATCTCCTTCTGCAAGAAGCTCCAGAAAACCCACTCTGCTCTTCTTGCAGCTCCTGAGAGGCAGCACCCACCTGCAGAGCCCACAAAATCCCCTCTCTGCGTGCCAGCACCAAACCCGACGCTCCGCAAACGAAGCCAAACCCCAGGGGATGGGACAGGGTTGTGCAGCATCACCTATGGTGAGGGCTGACAGGAGGCAGCACAGAGGCATCCAGCTAAAAGAGGGCTCAGAAGAGAGCTGGAGCTCCTGAAAGACCCCTTCCACAATGCCCCATTTGTTGCTGGCTCTGTCCAGGGGGAAAAAAAAAAAACCAAAAAACAAAAAAACAACGAGTGGGCTCCAATTAAAGCGCAATTTTTCATTTTAATCTTTCTATTTAAAATCGCTAAGATCCCTCCAGCATCTTCAGGAGAGTGCTAGGGATGCTGAACACAAACAGATGGCAAAGCAGTTTCCTCTCCCATTCAGTAGGTGATTAAATCAGAAAGATGATGCACCCCGGGCTTAAGACCACCAGCTTGAGACAACACCTGACACTTAACTTCCCAATGGAAGAACAGTTTGTTTTCCCAGGGGCTGCACCGATGTCTGAGTGCTACAAACCCTTTTGCTTTGGTCTGGAGCATCTCCACCAGCTCCACAGCAGGACTCAGAGGGTCTCTTTCCTCCACCCATCCCCTGTTGGGTTGGTTTTTTTCTTTTGTTGGGTCTTGAAGCTGCCCAAGCAGAGCAGCTTACAGTGCCAGAAAACAAGCAGCAAGGTGCAGAGTTGCACCCACACCCAAAGCACTGCTTATAGAAACGAGGAGATTTCTGCAATCCCCCCACAGCATCGGAATACAGGGACAGTTTTCAGCTGAAGCCCAGCAAAGGTATCTGAGCTAAATTCACAACACTGCACATACACTGGGAATGCCCAGATGATGCAGGAATGCAGTCGGGATAACACAACACACAGATTTCTGGAGCAGACAGGAACACCCCCAGCCCCAGGTTGGGGCTTTTAACAACTTTAAAACAAATTAAATGAAAATTAAAAGGAGAAAAACTTCCCTAGCGAGCAGACCATCCCACAGCTGCCTCTGCAATGCATCTCAGAGAAGCAAAAAGCAACTCGGAGCAGAGGGGGATGCTGCAGGATGTTACCCCCAGCCCTCCAATGCGTTTTCCTCCTGCCCTCATTGTTTTCCTATTTTATTTTCTGTTTTAATTTGCTGGGAAATGCATTTTTGTTTTTAAAACCCCGCAGGCACTCAGTGCAGGATTCCTCCATCAACTGGGCAGAATAAGGATTTAAAGATTAAAAAAAAAAAAAACAGTTCAGCCCCACAGGTCCTGGCAGTGAGGAGGAGGGACGAATCCTGCACAACTGCATTTCTGCTCTTCTCCCCTCCTCCCTTCCCACTACCCCTTCTTTCAGCCCAGCCTGTTTAGTAGCTGGGAAACCTCCTCCTCCCACCAAAACTGGAAGATTCATGCAGTTCAGGAGGGTGACTTAGGAGCTCACACCTTCACTTTAAGCTATCAGTGCCTCCAGGTGTGCTCAAAATGAGTTTTCACCTGCAGCATCTGATCATTTTTTCTTTCTCCGCTGAATCAAAACCCCCAGAAAGCCTCCGCAGCTCCTCCAAAATGCATTTCCTCAAAAGCCAACTACAAACCCAGGTCCACAACTCTTTTCTCCTGCTCGTCTCTCATCTCTCCCTCACTTCTGGGAGCAGCTCTGGCATCCCCCGGTGCTTCGCTACACTTCAGCCTCCCATTTCTCCCCATCTCCAAACCAGAGCTCTACCAAACCAGCTGTTTGATCAAACCAGCAGCATCGTTAGGAAAGGAGGAAAAAAAAAAAACAAAACTTTCCTAGCTGCCTTGAAGTAGCAGGCAGGCATCCCCAACTTGCTACATTCAGCACATTTGGAAGCAAGGCACGTGCTGTGGAGGGGCTGCAGGCAGTTCCTCCTTGCCTCACCCTCCCATCTCCCCCAAACTGCAGAGCCCTGAGCCCAACCCCACCTCCCCACCCCCCCCCCCCCCCCTCCCCAAACCCACTGCTGACTCTGGAAAACTCTGAGCATTTCTGGGGGCTCAGGCTGGAAGAGGAGAGGGCAGAAATCCTCTTTTTTTATTTTATTTTTTTTTTTTCTCATCCTGAAAGCTCTCCATTTTCAAAGCAAGCACTTTAACCCCACCTCTCTTATCCATATCTCTGAGCTTTGTTTGCCTGTTTTTCAACCTAAAAGGCAAAGACAGAAACACAGGTTAAACTGGAGAAGGAAACTCAGCCCTTGGAAGCGCCACTGATGTGGCAGCTCTGTTTTACTGCTACCAAATTTATTCTTTTCTTCCTAATTCCAAAAAACTCAAACACTTAAAGGGCATCAAGGCAGGACAAACTCCATCTCCAGTGCTTTCTAAACTTGAGGCTGCAGAACTTACAGCAAAATTGCAATTTCTTGCCCTTGCTCCTGCTTGGAGAAGGGGAAATAAGGAGGATTTCTTTAACTTCAGACTGCAAACTGTTAAATACATTCCTCCTTCCCCAGTACGTTAAAATTGGTTAAATTACCCCAGCTCTGAACCTAATTGACGAAACTTGCTGACAAATTATTAATCCCTAATTGAATTACAAATTATTCCTAGTTTTTCTACCTGGAAATCGTTAAAAGGCATTAATTTCCAAGCCATCTCAGCAATCCAAACTCAGCACCGCGAAGCTCCCGGATCAAAAAATGGGCGCTCAGATTAAACTGAAGAACTCAATGTTACCACCACCGTTTGGGGGGCAAATCAAGAGAAACAGAACAAACTGACCCACATTCAACCCCCCCAGAAAGCAGCTCTCCTCCTGCCTCGCCATTCCCACACATTGCAGTGCATCGGGGTGTTCCTAATTATTTTTTAATAAGGCTGTAACTTGTACAACAGACCTGTTTTAAGGGGGATTGTCTTAGGAACGGATTAAGAATACGTTTTGTCTCAACGCTCCGGAGAACCACCTTCGTTTGACGTGAGAAAGAACGGCCAAACTTCTTTCTTTGCCCCCTGTTCGATTTGCACACAATTCAAACAAAACGGGGGGGGGAGAAAGGCACCGTTTTCTGATTGCTATTTACAAACAAAGAGGGCACGCTAGCTGCTATCAAAAGTCCTACAGTTTTCCACCACGTTTCACTGCACGATCACACACACGGCGTTTTAAACAGGTTTCAAGCAAGGACTTAAAAGCAAAACGCAGCTTTCGGGTTTCTCCATCCAACTCCATGCACCTTCACACCATTCCACAATTCCCACCTCCTCTCAGGAGCTCGCTGACCCATTCTGAATGCAGAGCAGAACCCTCCCAAGCTTTAAGCCTCCTGCCTCTTATCAACCCAACTCCCTCTTCCCCCCCAATTACTCGGTTTCATTCTCTCTGGTCGACTCACTTCCACATTCCTCATATTTGGAATGTCTGCTTGATGGATTCACTTTTTTCCCCCCCTCGCCCCTCCTCCTTCCTTCCTTCATTCATTCTTTCTAATGCTCTCGACTGAGCTCCCTTCAGCTTTGGAGCTTCCACCTCTACCCCCCATTCTGATTTATTTTCCTTTATTTTAATCTCGACTTGGAAAACCAAACCTTTTTTTTTTGTCTTAAAAACGAGTATTTTTCCTTATTTTTAACCTTCCAAAGAACAAACAGTAATCGTTTTTCAGACTGTAGAAAACACACTTTTAGCTTTCCTCACTTTTTTCCATCAGCAAAGTGAACAGAAAAAAAACTCCAAAACAGAATAAACGATGGATAGATTGATTTAAACCCATTGTTTTTAACGAAACAACGTATTTATCAGCAACGACCCTTTTTTTCAACAGTGATGTTTCAAAGTTTCGCTGTTGTTTTCTCTTTTTTTTCCCAAAATAGCTCCCCATGATCACTAGGATAAGTTGCAGCTTTGGGTGTTATTTGGAGAAAAAAAAAAATCCACTGTAATTAAACAGCTCTAAAGCAGTTTGTCCTTGTTGTGAATCGCTCTCTCACACCACATTCACAAGTTCTCCATTTTTTATCCCATTCCTGCTGCAGGACTGAAGGACAAGAGGGGTTTTAATGAAGAAAAGACACCAGCAGGGGAGATTTATTTACAACACGCAATTTCATCGCATGCGTTTCTCCCCAAAAGCACCCAGCTCAGCTCTCCTGAACTTCAGCATTCGTAATTTCAATGAAAAGAAACACAACCATCGAGCTGAGTTTTATTTTACAGGTTTATCTGCAAAGCACATCGTTGACCATCGCTTTCTTTCCCACGTTTCTACATGAAAATAATGCAGATCTAAACGCGAGGCTGGGGGAGGTGGGTTTAGATCACATCAAAACCCATCTGATTTCGTCCTCTCCGCTCACACTTAATTAACCATATCCTGCTCTCTGTGCTTTAAACTGGAAAATCCTGTCTTAAAAAACAAGCAGAAAGGAAAAAGAGAAAAAAAAAAAAAAAAAGGCAACAACTTCAAAAACAGAGACGGTGCCATCACTGCAGCCTTTATCCAGAGAGAAGGGAGGGAAGCAAAACAGGCAGAAAAGTCCACCAACAACCTGCAGAGTTTGCAGCTATGCCACAGTTGCCTTTGCTGACCCAGAAACACAAACTTGGCATCCCAAAACTGAGGCAAAGAAACTGTAGCAACCTCTCCACCAAGCATCCAGCCACCCCATCTCGGCTGACGAGGCGATTTTCCAGCAAAGCACATGAAGAAAGTCAACAGCAAAAATGGCTCCTGCAGCTTTAAAGGCAGTGGATGGGGTTATGGGGCTCAAACCAAAGCCCCTTCTCACCCCCAGCCCGGGATTTAGCCACCAAACGTAATGAACTGCACTTCTCCTGGTTCTCATTAAACCACGCTAACGAACCTTCCCTTTGCTTCCACCCATTGTAAAGTTTCACCCAGCATTTCTTTGAATTACAGACGCCAAAGAAATATTTACATTTCCATTGAATTTCTCCCGGAGTGCTCTTAGCAAAAGTCAGAGGGGGGGGAAAAGAGGGGAGCAGGGAAATACTCTGAGATCTTCTGCACCCCCCAACGCCATTGATCACCAGAAGTACTACAGATAAGTAAAAAAAAATCGTGATGCATCCCCTTCCATTCCCCCCCCTTTTCTTTTTTTTCTCCCCCCCATTTATTTCTCGGCGTTATTACGTTACCCTTCATAGGATAATTGCCTTTCCAATAACACACTTAGATTCATTGATACTGGGAGCCACGGGGAGACTCCGAGCCTTATAACGACCGATATCGATCCCCTTTCCACGAGGAGGGTCTGGAGAAAAAAAACAAACCCTACAGGGGACGTTATTAAATGGAGTCCTGCCTTTAGGGTCGGCCCTACCACAAGGCACAACCCCCTGGCGAGGAAAAGGACCGTCGCCAAAAACCTACAGCCTCGCAATAGGATTCCAACCAGCTCCCCCAAAGGGATCCTCGGCCAGCAGAATAAAAAAAAAAAACCCCAAGAGTTTAGGGAAGAAGAGTTGTTGTTTTTTTTTCCTCTTCCCTCTGCACCACGTTGAGCGCCGGGGCGGCCGCCCCATCACGTGGCGGAGCGGCTGCATGGCCCAGCATGGGCACAGAGCCTTGAGGAGAGCTCCCCCAGCTCAGTGGGGGGAGAGAATCAGCATCACCCCCAAAGACCCCCCCCCCCCCCAACAAGCAACAGTGAAACCCCCTCCTCCCTCCCGGACCCAGCAGTTTGCTGCCTGCACCCTCAAGTCCTCCAGGCTCGGCGTCCCGCGCGCCCTCAGCAACAAAGGGCCAAGAAGATGGGGAGGGCCGGGGAAGGCCGCGACGCCCAAAGAGAACGTGAAGAAATGGGGTTTTAGCCCCAAAAACAACAAGTTGGGGGGGGCAACCAGAAGCTGAGCCAGCACCCCGCATGGCCGGGCTGAAACCTTGCACCAACAAGCAGCTGGCCCTATTTTTATGTAATTATTGACGCCCGTTTTTAAGCCCTCGCCCTCCATCCCGGCAAATTTCACCCGTGAAGGAGAAATCAGCCAAGAGTGTTTTATTAAAAAAAAAAAAAAAACTTGGCGGTTCTGTCGAAATAACAAAAGGTTTTTGGGCCCCTTCTCACGGGGAGAGGCTGGGAAATTCTTCCAGTGCCACAAGTTTGAAAATCCCAACCCCAAACGCCATTCATCACTTGGGCGAACGGACGGGCGGCGAATCGTCGGGTTGGGTTTTTTTTGGGGGGGGTGGGGGGATTTTTCTTGTTAAACAAACAAACAAAAAAACCCTTAAACCCAAAGAAAAGCTTCCTTTCGAAAGACCCTACAGATAAGAAGGGGGGCACTGGTCCTCAGAACCGCTCCTCACCTCGCTGGGCCATTACCCAAAGCCAAACCACCACCATATCTCCTTCCACATGCACATATTTGGATATAATTTTTTTTGCCTCCTTCCTCTTACGTTATTATTTCCCCCACTCCAAAGGAAAAAAAAGAAATAAATCAATACAACAAAAAGACAGAAAAAGTAATTAAAACACCGTATTACCTTTGCTTTTTAGGTACTGAGTGTTCAATCTCTAGCTGTTTTCCATGCAGCTCCACTTTCCCTAAAAATAAAATGTGGCTGTTTTGTATGATCTGGGCGGAGGGGTCAGAAAGCTTTGGGTAACATTCTATCATGTGAAACTTCCCATTTAATTTCAATCACTACAAACTGCACAAAAAGGCTTTTTTTTTTCGTTTTGTTTTGTTTTGTTTCCGATCACAAGTGTGTTCTATTAAATATAAGGCTGACTTCTAATGCGGCGGGAGGGAGTGGTGAGTTCTGAACAATGTTCCTTAGGAATATTTAATTCCGTCCTTCATTCAGCTCCGATTCGAGCAACAGCAAACGAAGAATAATATTTGGAGATCAATTTTTCGTCTTTAATTCCACGCATTTGAGCCGTGCAGAACTCCTCCGGGCAGATCACTCCTCCTCCCCATTAAAAGACTCGAAATTTTAACTCCACGCTACGAATGGATTTCTCTTGGAAAACGGGGCGGATTTCTACACCGCCGGTTTATTTATTAATTGGGGGGAGGGATGGGAAGAGGGGAGCAGCCATGGGAAAAGCCCGGAGGAAGAAGCTTTGGGCGAAGGGGAAAAAAAAAAACTCCAACATTTTCAAAAATTCTCTGTTTCCCGGGGACGTTTTTTTTTTTTTTTTTTTTTTTTTTTTTTTTTGGCCTTTTCCCCCCCCCCCCTCCTTCCCCCCCTTCTGTCTTGCGAACAGCATGGCGACCTTCGCGCTCCTCCGCGCATCACATGCCCCAGGAAACCCAGTTTGAAATCAAAATGGCCAAAGTCCCACCCCACCGCCACTGTCGCGACGGGACCCCCGCGCTGAGTACCGCCGGATCGGGCACCGTGCAGCCCCCCCGTAGCTATGGGGGGCCATAGGGAGCTGCGGGGGCCCCTCTCCTTCCCCCCCTCCCCCTTCCCCACTGCGGTTATTGGGGGAGAAGCGGGGTTTGCCCCCGCGCACCGCTCGCTGATGCAAACCCCGACGGGGCGCAACGGCCCGAACCCCCCCCACCCCGCTCCCCACCCGAGCCTGAGCCCCGACGGGGTCCCGCAGACCAGAGCAGAAAGGGCCGGAGGACACCGCTTACCCGAAAAAGTTTCGATGGCTTTCATGGCCCACTGTTCGTCGGGGCAGTCCACAAAGGCATAGCCGGACTTAACCAGGAACTGCCCGCTGAAAGAGATCTTGTGGTCGTTGAAGACTTTCTCCAAGTCGGCCGGAGTCACGCTCTCGTTTAGGTTCCCGATGTACAGCTTGTTCATGGTGGCTGCCGGCGGGGGGCGGCGGACGGGCGGGCGGTGGCGGCGCGCCGGGGCTCGGAGCGCGGCTGCCGGGGGGGCTCCCACCGAACGCCCGCACCGTCGGACAGCGGCCGCCCTCTGCCACCCCACAGCCGGGGCGGGGGCTCGGTGCTCCTTTTCTTTGAACACTCCCTCCCCCCCCCCTCCCTTTTTTTTTTTTTTTTTTTTCTTTTTGCTTTTTTTTTTTTTTTTTTTGGGGGGGGGGGTTTGGGGTGGGTTTTTTTTTTTTTTTTTTTGGTCGTTTGGCGGAGTTTTCCTCGCAGAGGGGTGCAGGCGGCTGCTGGACGGGGGGGGTTCCTAAAGGAGGGGGCGGCTGTAGAGGGCGACGGCAGCGGGGAGGGAGGCGGCGGCGCCGGCTGCGGGGCCCCCAAAGCGGCGGAGCGGCACCGGAGTGTCACCGGACGCCTTTCGGCAGCCGGGCACCGCCTCTAAATAAAACCGACCTGGAAAATGAGTGAAAATGTTTGCGGGAGGAAGCCACGTGGTGATGCGGGAGGGCCCGGCCCCCGGGGGGAGGAGCCGAAGGGGGGGGAGGGGGCAGCCTCCACTTCATTATTTATTTTAATTTAAATACTACGTTATTTACCTCCACACAGACACACACACACCCCTCTTCGGAGCGGGGAGCGCAACCGCTCTGCGTTCCCTTCGCATCCATCCCCCCCCCCCCCCCACCGGGGGGGGCCGGCCCGTCCCAAAAAAAAAAAAGAACAAGAACAAAAAAGAGAAAAAAGAAAAAAAAAACCTTCGGCATCAAAGGGGCCGGGAGGTCCCCTGGCGCCAGGGGAGCGGGGCTGCAGGGGAACGGTCCGACCCGGCGGGGTGAGCGGAGGAGCCCCCGGGGAGGGCTATTGTCCCCGGTATTGTTTTAAGCCCTTCATGTGCAGCCCTGCGGAAGCCTTCGGGGAAGGGGGAAGGCTCCTCCTGGCACAAAAGGGCCCCGCGATACAGCGGGATCGCTCCCCGCGGGACCCGGGGTAGGGGGTGAGGGGGAGGGGAAGGGGGGGGGGACGCGCCCCGTCGGCGGAGAGAAGCAGCCCCCCATCCCCCCGTCCCTAGAAACCCTCCCTCTTTCCCTCTTCGCCTTTTCTGGAGGCTTTTTATTTTTAGGCTCGAGATGGATTGAAAATAGCAGCGACCCCCCCCCCCCCCCCCCCCCCCCCCCCCCCGCCCGCCTTCCTGCTGCCCCCCCCGACGGGGCGGGCGGGGGACCCCGGTGCTCCGGGGGCTCGGGGAGGGCGGCTGCCGGGCGCGGAGGGGCGGGGGCGGCCGTGACTCCCTCCCGTACATGTAGAGGCACGGGCCGGCCCCTCCGCGCCTGCAATTAAATGTAACGCGCTCCTGCCTGCCTTGCCCGCCGGGCCGGAGGTTCCGTTTTCCCCGTCCCATCGATCAAAAAAATAAATAAATAAATAAAAA